>NC_024326.1:6645403-6692765 GCF_000523025.1 Cynoglossus semilaevis
ATTTCACACTCTGAAATTAAACTGGATTGCTTCTGTTGGCTCCAACTGCTGCTTCATGACTGACGTGTTGCGGCGAAAGCCTGCATTTTCGTGACAACTAGTCTCGAGTATTTTTTAAAGGTCCATTAACCTGAAATTATGGTTTTGAAATGGCAAGAGGGCAAATGGATAGTCAATATTATTATAGGGGGGAGAAAAAACATTCAACCCCCACGTAGTGACACCTCGTCTTTAACTTTATCTGCTTCAGAACGATGAGCTGCTGCAGTTCAGATTTAAGAATCTAGAATGGTTCTGTTTTGTGAACGAAAAAAGAAAAAACTCTGGGCAGATTGACGACCTCCTGAGCTGTTCGTCTGCGTCATCCCTGTAACACCTAACGTGCCATAAATGCTCCAGGAAGTCTGGCTGTGTGTCAGGGAACAGCTGGACTTTTTAACTCAGACCATTTGGACTAAACGCTGCCTTATTTCTTGTCTGTTTTATTTTATTTGTCTGACACATAAAAAGGCCGTCCCCATATTTTTTATCTTTTTACCACTTCATTAAAAGAAAGATGTTTCTTGCCCTTGTCTTCTGACTGTAAACCCAGTTGTTATATAGCATCCACCTCTAACCCCTCCACCATCTCCCCCCTGTATTCAGACTTGGCACGAGTGCACGCTTCGTGCTGCTTGCTAACTCGTCCCCTGTGACATGACAGGCAGGGCCGACGGCTCTGGGAGACACAGGACCGTAGTCTTTCTTTTCCTGTCAGGGGCTCCGTGTGTTTACTCTGTGGCTTTCACACCCATTCACTGCTGACAAAGTGAAGTAAAGAAAAACCATAAAGAGCCATTGAAACAAGGCCGCAGAAATCGGTGCTGTGTATTTTAAGCACGTTTCTATTGCAGGCCTGGAACTCTGACGTGTATTTGTGCCACCGTTCTGATTAAATGAAATCTTAACCTTCATGTCTCCTAAAGTGGTCCCTAATCACCGGTCTCTATCCCAGGGTCATAGTGGAGTGCATTCCAAAATGGGTTACGATCCCACTCTCTTTCTCTTCCTGCCTCCTCAGACTCCATTACTTTTAGTTTCTCTTGTCCACATCTCTATCTCTTTGTTTAACCCCTCACACATGGCGCGGCTGTGACGCAGCGAAATGCCCCCGCCACCCTGCCCCGTGCTGTTCTCCCAGGGCTAGATCACAGTGTTCTGCTTCCAGTACAAAAAGCCAGGACTCTGCCAACCCACCTGTCCAAACCACACTATCAAGATCCCCATTCATCAGCCGCTCTGCCGGCCCTTTGTAATTGTTCCTTCTTATCAGTGGGAGAGCAGGGACCCTCTGGGTTTCTGACACAGATTTCTTGTGCCCTGAGGGGTAGATATTGTTCATCTGGCTCTGACCTCAAAATAGAACTGGCAACAAAAGCTATAATTGCCAGTTCAAAAACATTTCTCCTGTCCTTCTTGGTCTGTAATTAAAGAGTTTAGCCTGCAAAATGCCGGAGAACAACCTGTGGGGTTTATGTTGACTGAAAGAGAGTGAAAAAGAATTCAGGTGTGTGTCCAACTTCCTCGCATTTAGAGAGAGAGGGAGGGACTGGGATCTCTAGGTGAGTGCAGCTGTGATGTAAGAATATCTGTACATGCCATCAGGTATGGCTTTCTGAGAAACACCGGACACTAAAAGCAGATGTAGATCCAAGCAACTTTTCATAAAGTGAATGAAACAAACAATAAACAGAAGACAAGCTGGGCTTGATTTTTTTTTTTTTTTTTTTGCACTGGAGGCTCCTGGGAAGAAATCATCTGCAGCAATGGCCCCATGTGTTTCCCATTATGAAGGTCTCCAGTACACTAAAGCCCACAACAGCAAGGAACCCCAAATTATAGCTACAGTATACAACATAATTCACTGAGGCAAGACAGACAAGAAGGCTGCAAAGTCTATAAAAAAAAGACAACAGCGTAAGGAAGCTGTGCTGAAGAAGAAGAAGAAGAAGAAGAAGAAGAAGAAGAAGAAGAAGAAGAAGAAGAAGAAGAAGCCTGCTTCGTCACTTGGTATAGGTGCCCTTCCTGACCTCCAGCTTTACCTGGACCAGATTGACTGGACCTTCTCCATTATGGACGTGCAGAACGTGCCCTGAATGCCAACTCAGCTCCATGAAGGATGACCTTTAGCTTGTCCCTTAAATCAGGGGTTGCACAAGTGCTAGTCCTCATAGTGACAACACAGAGTTTTTAAACCAGATGACCTTCCTAACGTGCTTTAATCTGGGTCGAATAAACTCAGAACGCGCCGCGTAGCAGATTATAAACTTATCATTACACACACTCTTGTCCAATTACACTAATCCACAATTGATACAGCTTTTATTCCGGATGCACTTCCTCATGCAACCTAACCTGGGGATTGGGGACTAGGTGGAATGGAACCCGAAACCCTCTGCATGGTAGGCGGGAATCCTCGCCCTGTGCCACTCTAGCCCAATAATACTCATTCACAGAAGAAGAAAAAAAAATAACCACAGGGCTAGTGCCTGCACAGTTTGAATGGGTCCCTTCTCTTTCTTCAGCCTCTCTCTCTCTCTCTCTCTTTTATACACAAACACACTCACACAGACACACACACACACAGTTCTGGTTTTAATAGGGCTCAAAGCCAAAGTAAACACAGAGAGGTGCCCTGTTTTTGCAGTTTAAAGGACAAAACAAAGAAAGGAAAGTATTACAGAGTTTGTTTTAATTTTGTCTCTTTACAAAGTGTTTAAACTCTGGTAAAAAAAAAAAGAAAAGAAAAGTTTTTTATTTTTACCTTTTTATAATCTGGCAATGAAAAATGTGAGTCTTCCTCTCCTTTTCACTGATATCTCTGGGACTGGAGTGTAGTCCTGCTTCTCTGCCCCTCCGTCACACTGGCTCCCAGCAGACTGGGCTCATTTTCCTCTGCTGGAATGCGCCCTCAGTCACTTTGTCCCGCTTTGGAGCCGCTCGACTTTTATCCTTGCTGGAATAAAACTGAACTCCTCTTTGTGGGATGAAATGCTTTTCTTTCTCCGTCTACTTTTACCTGCACTCAGTTCCAAATCACTTCCTCCGGTCCGTGGAATCACTGCTGCTGCAGCCGCCTCCACAAGTCCTGGCACGGGATAGTCCTCCCTCCTGCACCGCTACAGGCTGTCTCCTTGTTCCCTCCCCCTTCCACTCTACCTCCCCCTAATCTGTGGCCTCCTCCTCCTCGCCATCACCTCCTCCTTCCTTGCCTCCCTTCATTTGTTCTCACACTCTTCTCTGTCTCAGACGCACGCAAACTTCCGGTTAAAAAACAAAAACACCAAAACCACTGAACAATTTAAAAATGTTGAGAGTCTGTTTACAAACACATATCAATACAGACAACACTCCGGGAATATCCTCCCAGTTTAATTATAAACTATATTATTATTATTATTATTGTTGTTGTTGTTGTTGTTGTTGTTGTTGTTGTTGTTATATACATATCCTGCGCAAAATGTTTATATTTTCTAAAAACCTTAGACTTAAATCTGTATTTCTAAATTAGTGATAATATTTTTTTATTCCCTGTGTATAGATGCATACGCTGAAAAGAAAAACATAACAAAAAACACAAGGAATGGTGGGCGTCCTGGTAAATCCTTTCTTCTCTTGCTCCATAAAATAGTTTTTTGAAGTATTATTTAATATTCTTGCAGATATTTTGCACACAAAAAAACATATGATGACAAAAAATTGGAAAGCTAGAAAGTGGACCTTTAATAACAAATATTTATTTGTAATGCATGATTGAAACTTGTTAGTTCACACTGTGCCACTGTATTAAAACAGAGAACTACAGTATTTCACCATAAGATTAATCTGTTTTGTGCAAAAATATTAAAGAATAATAAGAGATATTTTTTTGTACTGTATACTGTGTATGTATGCACATTTTACTACACCCAGTGACATTGTCTTCTACATTTTACCCATTCATGAACCAGGAGCAGTCGGATACACTTTACTACAGAGTTTTGTTGGGTTTTTTTTTTCACTTGCTGAGCAAACCACAGCCCCGACAGTCGTGAGTTAAAAACGGGCAACTCTCAGATCACAAGCCTAATTCTGTAACCACCGGGCCATGGACTGTCCCCAGTTCTCAGGGCTAAACCTCATCTGAGGTACAGGGATAGACAAAGGAAAGGAAATCTGTGGTCAGATTTAGCTTTTTTCACTTTTTCTTTTTCTGGGTAAAAAAAAAAAGGCTTCTTGTCAAATGAGAGACCACCCAGACTCTGTAAACTCTGTGGGAGTGCATCAGGACCCAAATACTTATGGAACTGCATGTTGTTATCTTATAGAGGACTATATTGATGTTTCATCGAAGAATTCAGCATTGTATAATTTCTCAGGTGGTCCTTTAATATTTAAATGTTACATTTTTCAATTGTGGTTTTGGGGTTAAAAAAAGAAAGAAAAAAAATGTCCTTTGACCAACCTGAGTGCTGCCCTCATGTGTCCCATATTGGAAATGTCTGGGGTTTTATTTTAAAGGAAAATTATATTATTGTGATCGAGGTCTTTTTAACCTTTTGAAAACAAACAAAAGGCTGTGCTCAGAATTGTCTTAATAAATGCAATTTTTTTTTAATCCAGCATTTGTAGTAAGTACATAATACGTAAATAAAATTAGGATTTCATTGTTTAAGTAAATGTTTCAAGAATATCATCATTAATCACTGGTCACATCCTTGTCCCTCTCTTAGTGTAAGTTACTGAAAAGATCCTCGTTATTTTCTTATTAATTAATTTCTAATGGCTGATATAGAATGTTTTTCCAAAAGTGAACGTGCATCTAGTCTTAAGAGGCGACAAGGCGCCATCTAGCGGCAATATTGTGTGTTGCTTTTGACTCTACCAACTTCAACCTTTTCCACATCACTATAGAATAAAAGAACAAGTGAATTTTTTTTTTATTTGCTTTAATAACAGTTTAATGATAAAACAACATGTAATCACATTATTATATAACCAGCTACAATCTCCACATTTTAATCAGTAAAGACTAAAAAAATCCAGCTAGAGTGATGTGACTAGAGCTAAACTACGGTAAAAATAAAAATACAACCAAGTAATTTGAGGGCAGTGTCTAACAACCCTGTTGAAATATACCAGTGTTACATTCTATTCATGTGGGCAATCAAACAAGAGCGTGTGGGTTATATGGAGCATTAAATTTAAAAACCAAAAGCACCATTGATCTACAATCAATCAATACACTTAAATGAATTTGATTCTACAATCAAAAAACTCTCCCTATATCTACTAAAAACAGAAAAAAACGTTATAAAAGCAGTTTAACATGTAATTGCACAGGATCTGCTACTAATGAATCTAATTACTTATCTAATTACTATTGCTTATTAAGAGATGGAGCTGCTATTGTAAGTAGAACTGCTGGAAGAGAAGCTGTAGGTGTAGGCAGAGGAATAATCCACACTTCCTCTACGAGACCCAGCACGAGAACCAGACCTGGATCCAGAGCGAGATCCAGGGTTAGAGACGTTGTAAGGGCTGCTGATTCCCTTGGAGGACACTGAGGAGGCCTGCAGCAGCTTCATACCATTGCTTTCCTCCACCATGCAGCCGTCCATGGCTTCCTTGTAAGAGATCTTCAGTTTTGTCTTGGGGCAGGTCAGATTCTTCTGATGGGTCTTTGTGTCCTGAAGCTTCAGTGCTGCTTGACCGTCCAGCCATCCTTTGCGGATAGCCTCTTCTATGGTAATGCGATGTCCACTGCCGGGCTCAATCAGGCCTCCTGTCAGGTACTGGAACTCCAGAAATCGCTGACCTGCCTCGTAGGGCAGCCATGTCTCCTTGACTGCTTCTGCTGCAGACATTTTTCTTTTGGACTTCACGTCCTCAAACCCAATGTAGGCTTTCTGAGCAGGTTTGAGCTTATTCGCCATGCTGTCCTCAATAATGCCCTGCTTGGCGGCATCCTGCAAGGATAATCTCTCACCGGTGGCGGGGTTGATAATACCACCTGTGCAAGACTGTGCCTCAAGCAACCTTTGTGCAGTAATAGTGTCAACAATTCCTCTTCGAAGACCTTCAGAAATTGTTATCTTCTCCAAAGTCTCAGTGTCAAATATGGCTGCCACAGGGCTCTGGTCGTCAAACATCTCAGGGGGTGAGACAGTGATAGAAATACTGCTGATGCGTCTACGGACCGTGGGAGAGGAAGGTGCAGCATTGGTGGGGCTGCTGCAGGTGATCATGTCATCTACATTGGTGGCTGAGATGGCCATATCTGTGCTGTGGGTGTTGCTGATAATTTGGTCGGCAAACTGGGTCAAGGTGAGGGAGCCGCCACGATACTGATCGTAATTTTTCTGGTCAATTATTCCACGCTCCAGGCAGTCCTGGATGTCATACTTTGTCCCTGTTTTCCGGTCCACTATCACCAGACGTGAGGAGCCATCTGACCCTTGGATGGTTATTTCCTCCCACTCACACTCTTGCTCTGACAGGTCCAGGAAGGTGTCGTAATCGATCAGCTCTTTGTGATAGGCCTCCCTCACTGACATCTCCAGTCCAGTGTCTGGGTCCACAATCACAACCCGTCTCTTGCGGAGAACATTGGTTCGGCTCTCTTGGGACTTCTCAGGCTTGTTCTTGTCTCTAAGTGGCAGAAGAATGAGGCCTGTTTTTGAATCGGTAATGCACCTGTCTTTCAGCTGGAGGTATGTCAGGTTTTCTTTGGTGTTGGGATCAAAGAACCCTTTTGTGTCATCTCCTTCATAGGTAAGGATCTCATTCATCTCTTCATCAAAATACCCTCTCTTATATGCAACAGCCACATCAATGCGGTGGCTCTCTTTGGGGTCAATAATGCCACCGCTGGCAATCTGTGCCTCGAGCAGACGGATTCCATGACCTTTCTCAATAAGATCTTTCTCAATAGCCTGGAAAAGGGAGATTGTCTTTCCTGTGGCTGGGTCTTTGTATCCAGTTACTGCCTTCTCTGCAGACATCAGTTTATTCTTGAACTCCTTTCCAATCAAGCACCTCTTCGCTGCTTCTTCGACTGTTAGGAAGTTATTGTTGACTGGATCCACAATGAAACCAGATGCGGCTTGTGCCTCCAAAAGCTCCAGGGTGGTTCCTCGCATCATAAGACCTTCCTTCATGGCCTGATAAAATGGCAGGATTCGATCATTGGCTTCGTCATAGATACCTGCAATACAGGAAGAGCCGTACAGGTATGACTTCAGCCTGTCTTCAATGTCTTTACTGGTGAGCTGGCCTTGTTTAATTTTCTCCAAGTCAGATGGATCCAAAAGTTCAGACTTGACCAGGTCTGTGATAGAGACTTCTCCACGGAGACCCTTTACTGTCATGGGCGTTTCTGGACCACGGAGCAGCAGCAAACCATTAACGTGTTCCACGATACACTTCTTCCTGAGTTCACTGTATGTTACCTTCTCTCCTGTGGCAGGGTCCAGGTAGCAGGTGGGTTTTTTATTTAGAGCCCTGTAGAGGTCTTCATTTATAAGATTCCGATCTAAGGCCAGATCTTTGGGAAGGAAGACGCTCAGAACGGGGTCCAAAATGCCTCCAACAGAGTCTTGCGCCTGAAGCAATCTAACAGCCGTGTCTTTATCTACGCGTCCCTGTTTACAAGCCTGGCCAACAGACAGGACTTTGCCAGTATATGGATCTTTGAAGCCCAAACTTGCTGCTTCGGCAGCAACCAGAGTGTCTCTGTCTTCTGTGTCCACAATTCCTCTGGAGCAGGCAGTATCCACAGGCATTCTTTCATTAAAGGCTGGGTCCACTATGTAGCCCGTAGCAGCTTGTGCTTCGAGAAGCATAAGAGCACTCTCCGGGCTGAGGAGGTCCTTGTTTTTGGCTTCAGTGAATGGTATCTTCCCATGAGCACCAGTTGTCATGCCAGAAATCACTCCAGTGCCTTTCAGATTGACCTGGATGTCCACAGCCACCTCATCCACTGACTTCTTTCCACTTAGAAGTTGCTCCAGAGTGGCTTTGCTGATAATACCACAGTCACACAGCTGGTGGGCTGTGACTTTTTTCCGCACCCCATCAAAGACTAGTTTAGATGGATCGACCGTTGGGGTCTTCTCATCTGTCTGGGTCTGCCTGTTCAGAGAGCTGGGTTTCTGCTGCAGCCTCTGTATCTCTCTCAGCAGGGCATCTCTCTTGAGAGCCAGCTCTGACGCTTCCTTCTCAGAGATCAATAGCTTACTCTTGTACCGCTCCTCAACCATCTTTAGCTCCCTCATCAGCCTCTCAATCTCACTCTTCAGAGAGAGCCTCTCACGATGGGCCTTGTCTTTGTCTGATTCGCACTGCTTAATTAGGCTTTCTCTCAGCTCGTACTGGCTCTTCATGTGGTTGAAATCCTTGAGGAGGGAATTCTTCTCGTCCTGCAGCCTCTGCTTGTTGCGGAGCTCGGTCTCCAGTGTGAGCTTGATGCGATTCAGCTCCTCTTCTATGCGCAGATGACGATTCTTGTCCTGTTCCAGCAGTTTGAGTTTGGACAGCAGACTGTCTTTTTCCCGTAGAATTTCAGTGTATTGGCTCTGGGATTCATGGACTATTATGGATGTCTGTGGAAAAAGGTAAAGAAAAGCATAAATTAATCATTAATAAACAGATATGCCCCAGAGTAGTCACATGATCTATGAAGCAGTTTATACTTGGATTCAAATTAATCTGGCAAATGCAACCCTATGCCTATTATAATAATAACATTATATTATTATTATTATTGTTGTTGTTGTTGTGTATTAATGGGCATAGAAAGAGGTGAACATGCATATCCCAGCAAGAGTGTTTGTAAATTCATCTACTGCACATCTATTGCACTTATTACCAATGAAGCAAAGCAGAGATAAAGTTAGTTGAGTTGTGTGCAGAATTATGAAGTGATCCTTCAATGCAATCAAAAATACCTCAATCGATTGCTTTTGGAATTTTTCTATTTCCAATTTAAGCTTTTCTCTCTCCTTGGTGAGGTCACTGATGAGAGCCTGGAGCTCTGCTGTCCTCTTGGTGGTAGTCTGAAGCTGAACATGCAAGGCCGAGATCTGTGTGGCCGTCTCCCCATCAACGCTGTCTTTGGAAAGCTTCAGCTGATCCCTGTCTTGTTTCACTGCCCTCAGTTCTTCTTCCAACCTGAGTCTCTCCTTTGTCAGGTTCTGTGTCAGAGTCTTCAGCTTCTCGATCTCAGTAGTATATTCGTTGAGCTGGCGGCTCTTCTCCTCAATGGTCTTATATAGACTCTCATTACGTAGATTAAGCTCATGAATTTTGGCCTGCTCCTGAAGGAGTTTCTGTTTCAGAGCCCTGAGCTCAGCTGTCACAGCTGCCAGATCCTCCTTGGTGATTTTTTGCTCTCTCAGGCTCTTTTCCAGAGAGTCCTGTAGGACCTTCAGGTCCTGCTCATACTTCCGTTCAATGTTGGTAGCTTCCACCTTCACTGATTTTAGTGTGCTGATTGTGGTTGTGTGCTCTCTGCAGGTTTGGGTCACCCTCTCCAGCTCAGCTTCCATCCTCTTTCTCCGTGTGAATTCCTCTTGAGCTGACCTCTTCTGCTTCTCCAGCTCAGCCTCCATACCATCCAGGGAGGACTGCAGTTCTCTGATACGGCTCTGGAGCCTGGCAGAACTCTGCTCAGCTTTTGTTTTTTCAGTGGTTTGCTTCTCCAGCTCCACTCGGGTGATGCGAATCTCCTGCTCAGACACTTTAAGTTTGTTAATTGCTTCGAGATAGGAGGCGTTCTTTGCCTTCAGCTCTGCTTCGGCCTGCTTCAAATGGTTGATTTCTAATTCCAGAGCTCTTCTCTTTTTTCCTTCCTCTTCCAGGTTAAATGTCAGCACACTGATCTGTCTGGACTTTTCTTGGTTGCTTTTGGTGATTTCTTTTAATGTGATCTCAACTTCATCTTTGCGTTGTGTAGCAGTTCTCAGCTGTATCTCCAGCTCACTGCGCACCCTGGTCTCTTTTGCCACCGAGGCCCTCTGCTGGTTTGCTTCTTGCTCTGCCCTGCTCTTCTGCTCTTCTGTGTGTGAGATTGACAGCCTCAGCCTTCTGAGCTCCTCCTCTACATCTCTCTTCTCAGCTGCAAGTCTGTCAATTTGCAACCGTAACCCTGCTGTATCTTCTTCCTTTTGTTGCGAGGCCTTCAGGATTGTAGTCTTGGTGACGTGGATCTCTGTCTCATATGTCTGCTTAAGCTGATTAATCTCTTTGGTGCACTGTGTTCTTACCTTTGACATTTCTGATTCAGCATTTCGTCGACGTGCTGCTTCCTCTTCCAGCAGTATCTTCATCCTCTCCAGTTCACGTTCCTTGTCCTTCACACTTTTCTCAAGGTCAATCTTGGTCCAGTTAAGCTCCTCCAGTTCCTTCTGCCTGCGACGAACCGCTGCCTCATACTCCTCTTGCTGACTTGCGTAGCGCTCCTCCGCTAGCCTTTTTTTCCTCTTTTCCTCTTCCAGTTCATACCTAATGCGGGTCAGCTGGTCATTGAGATCTCGCAGCTGGGTTTGTGTACTGTCCAGACTATCTCTGGCAGCATTGGCCTTCATTGCTGTGGATGCCTTAATTTCCTCCATAGAAATGATAATCTCTTTTGACTGAGTGAGCTCCAGTTTGTAGCGGGCCAAAGCATCCTCCAGAGACTTGTTTTTCTGATCATTATCATGGATGTCGCCCTTCAGACGCCTCAGTTCCTCCTCTAGCATTTCGATCTTAGTGTTCCTGATCTAAGGATAAACAACACAAAATTAACTTAGATGAGAGTAGATCTAATCAAATTCATGGAAAACAAAACACACAATTTACCTTAAGCTCTTCCATGTTCTTCAACAGTTCACCCAGGAATTTGTAATAGTCACCAGAGCGGGTAAGAAGCTCAATGTAGCGGGACTGGAGGTTAGTGGCCTGTTGACATCAAACAAGTGTATATATGGTATTTTTAAATGTGTTGCCATGTATGATCATTTAGCTGGTGGATATGGGTAAATATGTAAAAGCTCGTACCTCCTGTCTTACAACAGAGGCAGGAGACTGCAGCATTGTCCTCTTGATGGGGATGTTAAGCAGAGTTTCCAGACCTGAGCTGTAGGATGCCAACTGTAGCTCATAGTCCTGGGAGAGTACAAAGAAATACAGACTAACCATTTTAACATGGTTGTTTGTGTATCAGCTTAGTGGAGAATACAGAGACGCTTTGACCTAAAGGTCAACGGCAGCCAAATCAACTACAAACCTTTATGGACCCAGCACAGGTGTCTGCGTTTCTCTGCAAATCTTCTACCTTCTCCTTCTTTCCTTTGATTTCAGTGTGAAGTCCCTGTTTAACAAAAAGTGAAAAAATTGATGTTATTCCACAAAAGTAAAATTTGTATAAATAGGAAAGCTACTACAGTGTCTCACAGCTGCCATTGTCTAAATTTAGGTTCAGTTTTGTTATTTTTCCAAAGCAAAATCAGCTCAGTTTGAATAGGACAAGTGACTATATATTGTTAATATCAACAGGAAGAAAAAAAACATGCCTTCTGTTGGTTGAGGTGGTTCATTAGAGTCTGGATGTCAGTGAGCTTAACCGTTTCAAGGCTGTCCTGTCGTTTCCTAGCATTGTCTATCCACTGCTCCAGGGAAGTGCTGCTCTGCTGATAATGTTTCAGTTGTTGTTCCTGCTTCTCCAGGTCCCACATTCTGGAAAGGGAAGCGTGGGTCGAGGTCGGGAAAGGAAAAAGATCATGTTGGTTTTGAGAAACAATGCATGGATGGAAAACACTATTTGTGAATACTGAATCACTGGAGGACTATTCTAATGCACCTGCTATCAATCTGGGCTTGGATGCGGCGCCAGCGGTCAGACAACTGACCCACCAGGTCAGAGTACTTGGACAACTCAACGTCGCACTTGTAAAAGGTGCCGGGAATTTGATCATTCCACTGTGTGGCTTTAGCCAGGTTGGACTCCATAGATGTGAGCAGGTCTCGTTTGTGTTCCAGATCACTTTTCATTTGCTATATATGAGCAATGGAGGAAAATATTTAAAAAATAATATTTTGATAGATTCCTTAGATACGACACAAATTATTGGCAAATAGCACTATTTTTTTTAAATTCAGAAATCATGCAAACCTTAAGGACACTACGGTAGTTTTCCACCTCTCGAAGGTCCAGAGATGTAGTCTCCTTCTCTGTGAGCCTGGCCTCATGGACTTTTACAATATCCTCAGCTTGGAGAAGGCTCTGGAGCAAAGCCTGAAGTGCTGTCAACCTTTAAAACCACACGTTGTCATTATAGCACGATCTATTGACCAAACATCACTGCAGCATGAGAGGAGTAAAAAAAAACCTTTGGGTGTAGGCGGAGTAAAGACCCTGCAGGCTCCCGAGTTTCCGATTGATGATTTCTTGTTCGGATCGTAGAAACCTGGCTTGCTCAGAATCAGGAGATACCCCATCCAGTTGTTTCATAATTCTTTCTCTCAGATGCAGGTACTCGTCATGAATGGCATCCAAATCTTGGTGCACATGCTGTTAATTTTGAAAGTTATTGGCATTAGTTTCTGACTTTTTAGTGGCATTTTTAGACAAACGAGGCAAGTATAGTCTAAAAAAAAAAAAAAATGTGTTCACCTGGAGCTTTTGGATGTTCACAGAGCACTCATGCACACTGTTCTCCCCCAGGGGAATGTGAAGGTGGCTGGTGAGGCCTGACTCAGCCAGCTCCAGCCTGTGGCGGATTTCTTGCAGACTACTGAGCAAAGTCAAACTGATTTTGGGGACTTTGGGTTGTGGAGGCTGTTTTGTGGGTTCAGTCTTCACCTCTTCATGTTGTAGTTGTTGATAGAAAAAAAAATATGTGAATCAGTTTATTTAGGGGGAAAAAATCAGCTCATTAAAAAAAAATGGCTCATCAAGTTTGGGACTCACCATGACCAGGCAGCTGGATGATCAGTGTGTCATAGTGGTTCTGGGTTCTATCAAAGTGACCCTGGATTGTTTTCTTGTCCTCCTCTCCAAACATCTCAGATGATTGACTGGCACGAAGGAACTCTTCGTAGTGGGTCTCCAGTCTTTTAACGATGCTACGGTACTCCTCAGGACGCATGTTAGACAGCTGTGGAGAGGGTGGAGACGAAAAAGGTAATAAATGTAACAAAGAAACTGAGCTGAGCTTCTAAAAAACGAAGTAAAATTACAGTGGATAATGTATTTTAACCATGTCTTACCATGCTGACGGTGAGAGAGTTGATGTAATTCATGTCCTTCAGGCAATACTGCCAGGCAATGAGACTCTTAATGTTGATGTACAGCTGATTCCAGATGCCCATGATAGCATCATAATACTGCTCATTTCTGTGTATCAGCACAAGATATTAGATATTCATAAAGTACATGTCAGAAACTCATATCTCAGGTCATTTATTTATTCCTCACTTGTTGGCAAGACCAATGCTGTGTGGGTTTGGTGGAGGTATGAGCAGACACACAGATGGAATCAGCATGTCCAGACCTCCAGGTCCTGTCACCAGCCACTTGCTTCGCTGCGTGTTGTCCTTCAGGATGCCTTCATTTCCCTTTAAAATTCCAATCTGTAGCAGCGAGGAACAGGACAAAAAACAGTGATCTTGATTTGAAGTGTTTTGTCATCATAATGTATCTGTCTGTCTCTGGGAGTGCAGAGAAATCCCCACCTGGTCTTGTTTAAAGTCACATAAGGCCTGGATTATGACTTGGCTGGTGCTCTTCTCCTCTGGATTCCGGGGTTTCAGCCTGACAATAGACTTGGACTTGCTGGCCAGACTCTGGACTTGCCTCTTATTCTCCATAATCCGCTCTTTCTCCCTCTGTGGAATAGATAACATAATTAAGCTGTTAGTATTTAATCCGGTCATTAGTGTGTGCAGCGACTACACACTGACTCACATTCCTCAGATCACGAAGATCTCTAACTCTGTGGGTAAAACAAGAATTACTCGAATTTTTTTGCTCCAAAAAACCCAGACTAACCAGAAGAAATGATATGCATATTATTTACCACACAGGTTATGCAGCAGATCAAATAACTGATGGTTGTTGGGTTTCCACTGTAGCAATTCTAAATAAGGAGTGTTTTTTTTAAGCAAGAAAGGTCTGGTCACGCCCTCCGCACTAGAGAATTCCACACTACTTGTTTGGCACTAAAATTCACGAGTTTGGCCTGGGGGTTTCATACTCAGTGGATCTACTACAAAGAGTTACTAGAAGTATTTACTCTGCCCTGCAGTGTTTGCTTGCTTCTACAACAGCCTCTGTGAAAAGTGACTTTACATTCAGAAATGGGAGTCTTCCAAGGAATGCACACAACAGCTGTGTCAGTGTTGTCTCTTTTCTTCTTTTCATACTGTCCAGAATTCTGGCAAGTTTCATATTTTTATGAAAAAATATTAGAAATATTAAAAATATTGGAATAGAAATATTGAAATATAGACAGCAGCCAAAATCTCCTTCTCATGGAGATAAAAAAAACATTTGGGTCTCTGCAAAGAATATTCATTTATCAGAGTCAGGGAAAGAAGGATGTGGACATCTTCCAGGTGAAACACTTTTTTCAGAAGGGACCTTTTTCAACTCACCGTTGTCTTCATATCTATCCACAGAGTTTGGTTTTAAATACCAGGTCTGGACAAGATCTAAAAGAGCAGTTAGTGACAGCTATGTACTTACTGATGACAGTGTTTCAGGTCAGTAACAAAAAGACACTGTTCACTGAGACACAATAGCAGCTGCAAAAGAGTTTAGAAGATAAGGTGAACTGACTGCTTCTGTCAATGGATAATCTATGGCTGGTCATCTCTTAGATGCCTTTGGCAGTTGTGTTTGACAGATGGTCAGTCACATGTCAATTAACCTTTTAACCTGTCCATTAAAAAATACATCAAAAGGTTGACCAGGTTGCAGTAATTCTTGGACTTAGTGGGGTGCATTTGTACCTCCAGGTTTTTCAGGAGCTCAAGGAGGTTTTCAAGTTGGGTGTTCTTATCGCAGGGGAACTTGGTTCGAATGGTCTCGTGTTGTTTCTGCAGCTTGGAATAGGTTTCGTTGGCCTCCTTGAAAAACTGAGAAAACGACAAAACAACGTCTTCATCGTCGTTTATATAAAAGCAGACGTTTTTAACAAACAGCAATGGGCCAACGCTCACCTGGCTGTAGGCAGCGTTCTCTTTCAAATGAACCTGAATACACTTGGTAATCTGAAGAAGCCAACTCCACTGAGTCTGCAGAGTGTCCATGTAGGCCTTCAGCAGCAAACACAGTCATCAGTGACAGGACAACACTGAGCAACTCAACGTTTAGGTAGATAAAACACAGTACTCACTTCAATCTTGTCTGATGCTGGATGTTGGCTGTTTAGGAGTCCGTCTGCTTTCACCTTCAGCTTGTTCAGCTCCTTCTCCTTCTCCTCTAAGTCGCTCATCAGCCTCTGTAAGTACGAAACAGGAACCAAACATGACCACAATGTTTTAACATTATGGCAAGATTTGCAGGAAATGTAATCAGAAAAGTGAAGCTATGACTGTCTTCATTGTTACCGAATAGCTCTCCTGTTTCCTGGGAATGTAATTGTCAATGTTTTTGTCTCCCCAATCAAACACAAGTTCCTCCTCCTCCCTCTCGTTCACCCACATGATGGCTCGGGAGATCTCCTCGATGATGTTCTGTAGCTCACGCAGCTGAATCAAGCGGCTGTGAGACATTTTCTAAAATAGACAGAATACGATGTATGATTATAGACATTATTCATGGCTATAACTTACTTTTTCTATTCCAAAAAAGATGTAAGTATAGTAAAGTAAATTCAATTCTGTACCTGCAGGGTATCCCATTCTTGTTCCAGTACAGAGCTGTTGTACTTGTCACCTCTCTAAAAAAATTCAATTGATTGGATTTACAAAAGATGGGATAAATAACTGACCACTTATTTAAAAAAAAAATATTTTCAAACAGCTAAAGGTAAGGCAAAAAATATATATTGATTAAATACACAGCAGAAGAGGACAGCTCACCAGTTCTTCTTTGGCACGTTCAACTTCATGGCTCCTTTGAATAGAACTGTGAAATTTGTTGTGGTTTAGGATTTGCTTTTCTAAGGTGGCAGAGTCATCTCCCCATGGCGCTGTCTCAATCATACGCTACAAAATGCAAAAACACAGTTTAAATTTTTTTGAACATTATATGAATTAAACAATACTAAATACTGTGTTTTATTAGGACATCTATATATGTGTTTGTGGGCATGTCCAGTTGCCACCAGATTTGTTTCACTTGTGTTTATTATTTTTCCACAACACTGGACTTTTTCCTCTTTTGTCCTCTAGGTGTCAGCACCTAATCAAAAACGCTGTTGTCAGGCAGGAAACTATTCCAACTATTCACTCTTGTTCTGCAGGCCTAAGCTTTGATAAGAACTCTGCCAGCACATCAACCTCCGCCCGGCCCTGCTCTTCACTCCCTCTTTCTCCCCTCCCTCTCACTCTTTGTCGAGGCTTTTGTTTTCTCACCACTCCCTTTTCCCTCATGATTACTCAAGCTGGAGCTTCACACGACACACAAATGTTCAGGAAAATGCAGTGAAAACATGCAGTAAATATTGAAAGATGCTGAAACAGTGAAAGATAGTAGAAGTAATAAAATATGTCGTACATATTTATAGCTTGGCTAATTATAAAGAAGCGAGTGGGAATATGAACGATACTGAGAGGTGAGGCTGAAAGTGGTGACAGAATGACTGGGTGTGGTTTTGAAGGGTTGGGGAAGAAGAGTGCAGACGCTGGGTGTGTTCACACAAACATGTAAGTAATCAACTGAACTGCCCCGTCCCTGTACAGAGTCTGAGGGAAGTGTCATATTTCACACTCCCTTACTTCTACTATTCCTCATCGTCTACCTGCCTCTGTCCTCAGTTTCTGACCCGGCTCTCTCCTCGTCACTCTGTCTCCCTCTGTGTCCCTTAGTGTCCAATGGCAGGCCGTTCTCACACACACTTTGTCTCAATCTCCCCTGCACCTCTATTGGCCTCTTTCACTCACAGGATCAGGTTCTAAAAGCCCGTCCAGATGGTTTCAGTTACAGAAGGTCAGAATGTGCGATAGCGTAAGTGCAACCACATAGACACACTCCTCCTTTCACATAAAAAAATAAAGTAAAGACTGGTGTGTCAGTACTTGCAGGCACAAACATGCAAGTAATAATCTCTACTGTTATGACAAGTAAATAACTGTTAACTACAGGATCCAAGTTTGTTTATTTTTTTGCAAGAATGTGGGAGATGTTGTCACCAAACACATCACATCACACTATAAAAAAAGTGCTTTTCTTAAGAACTCAACATTTAACCAGATAATTCTTCAAGCCTCACCTCAGTAGCTGGAATTTTTGTTTCATGCTAAATGCACTTCATGATTATGAATCACTTGAGTTAACTGCTTTAAACCTCTTATGGTTGTTTATTTTGTTTGTTTTTGCAGCTCACCTTTTGTTGTGCAATCCAACCCATGGCATCATTAAAAGCTCTTCCTCCGTCTAGGGAGCCCACGCTGCCCCTGTTCCGTCTCTGGATCATACTGAGCTGCTGTTGGAGGCCAACTTGCATGTTATGGAACTGGTCGACGCTGCGGAGTTGTTCATTACGTGAGCATAAAAAAAGGAAATGGAAATGTCACTGTGCTGCTCTGTGTTATTGTTTAGAACCACCACCGGATGTTTAGCTGCAGGCTACATTACCACGAGTGTGTGTACACTTTAACACAAGCAAAGTAACAAACAAAACTGTAACGAAAAACCAGCAGTCGATGAAAGCCCACATGAGCTCATCATCATTGTGTTACCTTTTGAAGACGTCATTGGGAATGCGCATTTGCTGCAACTCTGCGCCGCAAACCTTCAGCTGCTCCATTGTTTCTGCAGACATCATAATATATTTTTCCACATCCACAGGTGGCGCCCCCTATAAAAGTCACCCAACAATAACATCATTAACAACATCATAGCAATTATGTCAAAATAGGTTATCTGCTTCTCAGGTTGCGTCCTGCCCAATCCTGACACAGCATATTCTCACTGATGTGTCATCACAGACAGTTAAAATAACTCACCTTAACTTATCTCTGTGCCAATTAATCCAATTTAGACAGTAAAAAAACTTCAATGTTTTATTTTCTAATTGTGTAAAATAGTAAATAGTTTGTCAGACTTACACTCTGGAGCATCATCTTTGCTCTCTGCAGGAATTCGTGACACTGGTTGGTCAGAAGGATCGCTCGCTGCTGAATAGCCTGAACACTGAAATGAAGACAAGATCTGTGTTTGTAAAACTAAACACTGCTTAGGCACGCAAATTCTGTTTGGTTACTCCTGTGTAATGTTGTTTGAAAAAGAATAATACTGTCGACATAAATATATTATATATTAACATAAGTTTACAGATTTAGAGGAAATAGATTGTTTTTTTGGGACCTACTGTCTGTTTGTGAGACGTGCTCGGGGTCACGTTAAGGTCAAAACACACGTCCCACAACTATTCATAATTATGTATTACATTTTTATGTATAGTGAGAGTGTAACTCTGTGGGTAGAAGATAAAGTCTGAGAGGTTGCAGCACTGTTTATTTTTAAATGAATAGCATTTGTCAATAGGGGAGGATGTGGATGGAATGTGTGTGTGTGTGTGTGTGTGTGTGTGGCTGTACTGTATTTCCTCATAATGTAAAATAGACAGCATATAATGAATTAGCAGACACAGCCAGGGTTGCCTCCTCTGCTTATACATGTCAATATAAATTTAAAAATTGTTTCTGAAACATTTTATTAAAATATATCATCAGATGACAAGACCCTCAACCAGTATCTACACTGGATTCTGACTGACTTTACTTCAGATATGTGATAACAACACCTTTGGCTAAATAAAAGTGTTTTTTTTTTTTTTTTAAGAAATGCAATTTTTCAGTAAGACAATGGTGATACCGGTTTAAAAAAGTTTTACTTTCGATTCGCAGCGTTTCTGAATAAAAAGATCTCATTCATAATATTCCTTCCCTGTTTTGACTTAAGAAAATGATTAATAACAAATGTGTACAGCGCTATCAAATTCAATAACAAAAGACACAACAAAAAATAAACACGCTATAGTGGGGAAACAAATACCGTAGTCATTTAATATTTACTTTGTGTTTTTTTTTTTTTTCAAATATTAACCCCTTCCCACACACGGCAACGGCAATTGTCTTACATTTTTACGCAGAAAATTCTAATGTTGTTATTATTAAACAGCTTAAATGTGTTAAGAGTAAACTTTTAGTTAATTTCACTTCCACTTTTGCAGCTTTTTGGCAGAAGCAACAGGTTTTTTCCGAGGTTCTTACGTTATTATGCCACCTCCTCCTGCGCCCATGCTCATTTGGCCCTTGTGTCCTCCGTGGCCCCCGCCGTGCATGGAGGTCCGGGAGAAGGTGGTGTAGGTGTATCCGCCGCCGCCGCCGCCGCCGCCGCCGTCACCGACCGGGTAATCTGGCTGGAAACCGTTCCCACTACGGTACACTTCGTTCCCGTAGCATGCGCTCGCCAAATCCGGTCGTGAGTTGCTCCTGGTGCCCATGGTGGCCAGTTTAGAAGTGGAGCCGCAGAAACTCATGTTGTTTCTTCTGTTTAAAGTTGTATGTTTTTTGTTTTGTTTGTTTGTTTTTAAGCAGGAAAAGTTGTGGAGCTGTGCTGTCCAGACAGCAGACAGACCCTGCGTGTTTTTCCTCCCTCCTCCAAGTCTCTAGTTGCGCAGATAATGGTCTGACTGCTGTGAATAGGCGGAAGCGACAGAGTTTTGGATTCGGACAGAAACCACACCTTGCTGTGTGTTTACGAAACACTAATGCAGCCACCGTAGGCTGATCGGTGGGAAGAATAGTAGGCTGTAAAAAAAAAGCCATTCAGCGAATTCCAGGTGAAACTAACTTTGTGTTTTACCCTTAAGTTAATTTGTCAGCAGGATTTTCCTGTTTCACGACACAACAGTGGTGGAGACGTTTGTGGAGGTTGACATTTTAAAAAATATATATGCATGGCCCTGTTTTAATATCTATTGACTGTATTAGGATATGCATGCATTTGTAACGTGTATACTTGATCATGTCTACCCACCTAAAATTATGAACTGTTTATTAGCTCAGGAAGCATGCAAATAATATTTAAAAAGCCGTTGGATGCGATTTAGCAACATCTAGTGGTGAAGTTCCATGTTGGGACTTATTGTCATAAGTAAGTCATTTAATAACCTGTTTTAAAAAATTAAAAAATAAATATAAATCTGTTATATAAATAAAAATAAATCTGTTGAAAATATAAAATTACCAAATACCAATAACCAAACAACCATATATATATATATATATATATATGTATATGCATATGTTTTCTAAATTATTTTTCAAATGTTTCCAACACCAACACCAATTGAAGCTTAACAGCCTTTACTAAGGAATACCAAATACGTCAAATTCAACGGCCAGTGCTGTTGCTGCTACCAGGAAAATACCCCACTGCTTGAACTTTATGTCGAGAAATGGAACAAACAGTTAGTCCTATTGTTTGGACCACCTGTGTTGTAGATAAGCACCAGAGTGCTTTCACTTTGGCCAAAATGTAACCCAGATTGAATGCAGATTTGGGCAAATTCTTACAATAGTAGTTTTTATAGTTTATTTATAGTTTTTTTTTTCTGGTCCACAGAAAATGGTCTCATTTTAAAATAACAGAAGTGTGAAGCTTTTAGTCACGTTAGTATTACACAAAGTTAGTTTTTAGCTTTTAAATAAAGGTTTTTTGAAAGAAATGGCTTCAGACTACAAAATATATTCTTTGCAGCCATAAACAGAACCTCTCCAAAGTACTTGCTTCTATGGTACAAAATCCTTGGAAACAGCAGTTTACTACACAAACAACATCCTTTCTGAAGGGGTCTCTTTCATTGGGGGGTTTTACTGCACTGGCATACTTTCACTGAGGTACTGCACAAAAGAAGGGAGCCCTGACATACTGCAGTGTCGCCACTTGATGTCACTTTTTTACACAAAGCTACAAATATCAGTACTGCAACGGCTGATATTATCACATCTTTTGCCAAGGACTTGGCTAGTAAGAGAGTTTTAAATTTAGTTTTTTATATACAGTATGATAGATATGGATAAATAGCAATAAATCAGTATATATAGACCACTTTGAATAACTTCTTGAAGTATGTCCAAGTACTTTTACTGCAGACAAAATTAAGTATGGTGTGTGTAAAATAAATCACAGTGAGTCACAGGTTTTTATTTAGATAGCCAATAATTTAGGGGTGTTTTTGTTCTGTTATCATTTGAGGGTCACTGTGGACTCATTTAAACCCTGGCAAGTGATAGTATCGGACTCAGTCAGCAGTCATTAAAATAAAAACCCTCTACAGCATGACACAGAAGTGATGGTGGTTGTGCAAAGAATTTCTCATCCTGGGTTGAACATTCTTGAGGTCAAAGGGAGTCCACTTGTGTGTCAAGTGTTGTGTTGCTCAAACCAAAACCAAAAGTTGGCTTTGACATTTAATTTTCCAAAACAACATGCACTTCTTTTTGGTTTAGAGTTTGTTTGGTGCACGTACAGTATTTTACGGCACTTTTAAACTGTCTTCATCTTCTTTTCTGTTTTTTAAACCAATCAAACAGGTCAGGAGTGGGTGTGTCTGATCTCTGAAAAGTGAAAGAGAGTGAGACGGTTGAAGACACTGATCAGGGAGGGGTCACACATACTTACCTGTGAGGAGGCGGGTGGAAAAAAAGGTTTTTCTTTGGTGACATGATACTCTGTGTGTAATAAGATTGATTTAAACTCACAGAGTCATTTATGGAAAAATGATTAATCAAATAGTCACACATTTCATGGAATACACTCCCACAGACTTTTTAAAAAAAAAACTCTTGCTTGACGTATTCTGCCCTCTGGTGTTTCAGCTCAGAGCTATCATTATTACACCCACGGATCAATCTCCCAGAACTGATTTAAACTGATTGAGAGGAGAGGGAGGCTGGTCATTGGTGAGAACTCAACCAATGACTTTAAAGGACCAACGCCCCAAACAGGAATGTGTGTACTTGTGTTAAACACACACATCAGGTACATGTTGGCACCACCGTTTTCTTTGCTTGATATTTATCTTGTCATTCCGGGTCCCTGCTTTTCCAGCTGTAACACGACGGGCCATTTGTAATCATGTCATTTTCTCGAAAAGCCAGTCTCTGTCACAACACACCTATGAGCAGACACACCCTGCATTTTCTCCCCATTTGTCTCAGGTGGATTTTGCTTTGACTCTCACCTCTCTGTTTTTTTTTTTTTTGTTGTTTGTTTTTTTTGTTTTTTTTTATGCCACTTTAGCAACAAAAGCATCAGCAAGACTAAACATGTGCAAAGTTTCCACATTCCAGCTCACTAACAACAGCTCTCATTCCAACGTACTGGACCTGGACTGTAGGACAGTGAACCCTCCCCCTAATTAGGTGGCATTTTATCAGGTATATAAATCATAGGGTTAGGCTATAACAGCATCACAAACACTCAGTGTGGAGCTGGAGTCATGCTGTTGTTCGTCTGCTTTTTGTCCCATCAAGTCAAGAGTTTTCACTAGCAGTGACGTTGAGGTGTGGCAAACACTGCAGGGACACTTGAACAGGTGTCTGAAGGCCCTCTCACCTACTGCCTGTTCTATGCACTTTAATTATCCGTCTGTGTCTTTTTTGCCGCAGCACACAGGCTCTTTGAGAGAAGAGAGACTTGGAAATGGCTTCCTCGTTTACTCTTCAGGCTGAGATGGAGTAAATGTTTAACTTTGGATTTGCTTTGCACCTAGAGTCCATTATTGTCAGACCGTAACTTTTCCTGGTTGAAATGGTCCAAAGTTCACATGTAGATATTGTCTTATTTTATTTAACATTTGACCAGATAAGAAAGAGACGTTTTTGACCAGATAAGAAAGAAACGTTTTTTTATTTTATTTTTTTGACCAGAGCAACCCGGTGTATAATCGATGACTGACATCTGGGTTGAGGAGTCACACACAGATGTCTGGCTTGATGAGAATGAAGCAGGTGTGACTAATCATAAACAATCTAGTGACAATGCAGAGTGAGGGATGGAATATGTTGATATCATATTCCAGACATTAGCACTGACATCATTCACTGAGAGAACGGTAGGGAAAAAAGACCTGACATCTGGTTAAGAAATAGTGTGGATAACTATCATCGTAACTATGTCACAGCTTGTCCACCCACCGGTGGTGTCTGAGACATTTCACAGTTTCAGAATTTCATAAAGAGTAGCCACATGGTGGATACATGCTTAGTGCTCCTGCCTTACAGCCAGAACATCACTGGTTTAATTACCAGTGGTTTATTTCTGCCCCCCCCCCCCCCCCCCCCCGCCCTTTTTCATGCTTATCTACAAAAATATCTACAAAAATATATAACAGAATTATTTCCCTTGCATAACAGTGTAGTGTGAATGTGTGTCTAAGCAGCAGGTTATCTTATGGACTTTGACAGTATATGATTATATTGTTGCGCTTTGATGATTACGCTGCTCCTTCATTCTTAAGTTTGATTACACAGAGCAAAACTACGCTCCACTACTGCAGTAGTTTGAAACAAAGAGAGTGGAAAAAATTACACACAGAGGACAGATTCAAACGTCTTCCGGCAGAGTGGGAACCTTGTGGATTATATTTTCATTGTACACACCTTGTGTGTAACCAGGCAGTTTATGACACAGAAGCAGACATGGAGTACACACACACACATACAGATTCACTGATGACTCACACCTTAGAGTAATCCTTGACACACCTGAATTGTTTTCCAAAGACAGTTTGAATGATAACACGGGGCGATAGTCTGACGTGATAATGGTCGACTGGTTTCTGTTGGAGTGTAGCCATGGAGATTTGTTCATTCTGCAAAATAAGTTTTGAAGCCAGTCGTTTTTTTGTTGTTGTTGTTGTTTGTTTGTTTTTTTAAATGTAACTAGCTTAAAGGCAACGAACATAAGTTTGAAAAATTAGATTATATTTTACTTCTAACATATACATGGCAGTACAAGCACAAGAAAATATGTTGTAAATAAACAAGTACAAATAAGACAAATAAACAAGAATAAACAAACAAAAACAGAAAAGTGGGTAAATGAAGAATAAAAGCAGAAAAAAAAGAAACGTAACCAGTTTAAAAAGAAAATCACAGGGTGCAGTTTTGCTGTCTTCGCTTTATGCCTGCAGAGGTCATCAGTGAGTCACTGAACACAAAGGGGTAAAGCAGGACCTATTGGGGGGCTTCAGCCATACTTCATGGGGCCACTAAAGACCTGTCAGACGGACACTGCACCAGTAACTCCCACAACAACTAAAAGCTGTGCAAAAATGCAGGAAAACAATATTAAAATGTAGGAAAAAAATAATTCATTTAGGACCCCGACAGAGGTGCACCAGTGCTGTGTATCATAACTGTAGGCGTTTTCTCTTCACCATATTTAATTGTTTTTCTCTTTATCGCTGTATTTCCTTATATTTAACACAGAGGGTACTGTGCCTGTGTATTTTTGTCTGCAGTGTCACAGTATGGCCAGGAGGTCGAAGCATTGCTGAAGTTACTCTACACGTCTAGCAGAGCAGATAGGATAATAAAGTCACATGACCAGACAGAAAAAAAGAAAGAAAATGTCGGTGTAAATAATTAAACATGCCAAATGCACACCCTGCTGTCACAAACACTGACGTGGTGTTATAATAGAAAACAGGACAAAACAAGTATTACACTAAAACTATGGTAATGTGTATGACACGGTGTAAAGTACTGTGATCAGAGGAGTGGTGCGTTTGTTGCAGTTTCACCGTTAGATGTCACTAATTCCTACTTCCTGTACAGTACGAATATTTCATTGAGTACTATGTGCACAAATGGAGCTGGAAAACAATATTATGAAATTGAAGATCATTTTAAATGTCAAGCAGCGCATTCACATTTTAAGAAGGCCTTTCTTACCCATTTGAAACTGCTTTGGGGCAAAAAGGCTCACTGGAGGCAAATGTATTATTATGGTTTTTTGTTTTTTTTTTTGGTACACACATTTAAAACAGTGACTTGAGTTGCTCATACTCTCTACAGTAGTATGAAGAGCAATGTTGATGGTCAACACATTTTTTGGCCCATGCCCTTCAATTGGGGTTAATCTGGATGAAGGCCATGAATGACTGTGATGAAGGCTCCCTGCTGTGTGATGCCCTTCTAATACAGTAGTTGTCAATAAAACAAGTGATGCCAGTACCACCTAGACACTGATTTATGATAAAATGGTCTGAATTATGGGGGGGAAATCCTCAGTATGTTCAGTGTCTATTCAAGTAAATTACCCTGTAATGGATAAGTGGATGGATGGATGGACATATTTTTCATTTTCTTGTCCAAGGTTGCAATCAAGTTTTTACAGTTGACCCTGTGCACAGACCACGGTGTAGTTCCATATGCTGAAGCTCAGTAGATAAACCAAAGAGAACAACATCCTTTCTTCTACGTAAAGGTCATGTTATATCATGAGGCACTGGGAGAGGGGTGAGCCAGGGGTTCCTCTGTCTGCATTTCTATCTTCTGACAGAAAAATGCAAAAATCCTGTATGACTTTTAGGTCGAATACACTTGTGATTGACACTGAATAATTTTGATATTTTAATTGCACATGCTGACTTTAAATGATATGTACATGTTTAAAATAAATAGTAAGGGCTGTACTGTCTCTGGTTGTATCACAAGATGGTATTCATTCCATGAGGTATAAAAATATTTTCAAAAATATTTTCAAAATATGTATTATATTATAATATATTATAATATAATAAAATAGAAATAAAAAATTCTACACAAGACTTCACAGCGTCCCTACAGTGACTCTGTGGACCCCCTGTTAAAGACCACCACTATAAAGTATCACCATGTTTATACTTCAGCAAACTAAGACCAATTAAATAAATTTGATGTTTTTGTAGCACAATATATTCCCCATAAAGCTTTAAAATGATTGTTCATTGTATTTTATCCAACTCTGGTTGCTAATAAAGCTACACTAATAAATGAAACTCACTCATAAGACTGCAAGGCACGGCTGCTGGAATCTGCCTGTTGTGCACATGCACACAGGAGACAGAGGGCATTTTAATCTGGAGCAAAGGTTATTTGTTCATTCTTTCAAATGGTGCAGTCAGTCCAACCCTGGACAAACAGCACCTGACCTATCACTGTCCTAGACAAACAACACACATATTTGGACAGCGTATCGCTGACTGTCAGCTGAAATACAATCAAACTTTATATTCCACAATTTTCATGACGGTAAAAGGGGCAGGAAACAGAAAGGGGGGGGGGGGGACTAGAAGGTTCCAGGCTTGATCACACCCAGTCCCCAGGTTGGGTTGCGTCAGGTAGAGCTGCTGCTGTGCAGACTCCTGATAATGAAACGAACCTATTGGTTTTTGTCATCAACACACAGTTCAAATGTGAGTATTGTAATACTTATGACTTAATGATTGAATGGGTTTAGACTGTGAGATGAATATGGCGGGTCTTATTAAAACCCACTGAGACACAGGAGGACATGCAAATGCTCTGCACAAGGACCATTATTTACAAATGGGACATGAACCAATAAACATCCTCCTGTAAAGCAAGCGCACTAACCACTCTCACACTGTGCGGCCCCTAATAACTGAATATATTTATGTCATGTTGACTAGTTAATTTTTCACTGTTTTTGTGGTTTGTGTGTCTGCATGGTTACACTTTCCTGAAGCTAGAGCATGTGTGTCAAACTCAAGGCTCGTGGGCCAAATGTGGCCCGTCAAGTCATGTTTGTGCGGCCCGCAGTTCGTAATTGCTTTATAATAAAATCCATGCTGTTGAGTTTCTTAACTTGATTTTTTTTCACAGAGCAATGTGCAATACTGGTAAATTGAATAAATAATATTCAATTGCAGAAACATGTATTAATTCTTTATGGAGTAGTTACAGTCATGAGCTAGAGGTTAAAAAGTTGTTAAACAATCTTTTCTCTCTCAGATGTTGACAAATAAATCAAAAACCTGGAAAAAAATCTGTGTCAATCAGTATGTATAACTCCAAGTATTTGTAAATACTCGGCAGTAAACAATGATTTGCATGTTGCTGTCACGATAATCAGCAGGTTACAGGTGGCCATATTGGTATTGCACACCCTGCCTTCGTGGGCAGGTGTGTTACCTGTGGCTCTCTCAGGAAGCAGCCGCTCTGCTGCAGCTGTGCCACAGATCAGTGACGCGCACATAATAATATAAACGCGACGAGGGAGATCAGACCAACTCTGCGTCCTGTCTGCTGGACTGACCCAGTCCTGCAATGTTTGTTTGTCGGATTGTTTGTTTGTTTGTTTTGTGAGCTGGAGGATTCACGACAGCAGACTGACGGAAGTGCTTCCTGACAATAAAGAGGTGCGTCTCATTTCCACTCCGGCAGCGACGGACTGCGCACGGCTTCCAACGCCGGAGCTGAGGAGCACTGACGCATTGTGGAGTCGACAACAGGGGGGTAGTCGTCGCACTGCAAACCCCGGCTTCGCTTCACAACGGAGGCATCAATCGGCAAGACCGCGATGGCCGTGGTGCAGCTCGACACTGACGCGGACCATCAGCCGGAGAACGGCTTCGTGTCCCCGGACACCACGTCGCTGGGGCTGCTGACGCGCGTCGACGGCTCCGTGCTGCCGTTTCTCGGGGGCTTTGGGAAGTACCAGAAACAGCTGATCGTGCTGACATGGATCCCTGCGTTGTTCATTGGATTCAGCCAGTTCTCTGACAATTTCCTGCTCGCCCAGCCGAACAGCACATGCATCCATCCGGCAGTGAATGCGACTAACCACACCGCGGCTTTCTCATCGTTGCTGGCGGACAGTGCCAGGAACGGCAGCGTGCGGCCAGCCGCCCACGTCCATGTCAATGGTAGTTGGGGCAAATACAATGACAACAGCAGCAGCATGCTCTGTGACTGCAGCCAGTGGACATTCGAGCTGCACACGGGGCTGGTACAGAACGTGGTGACCAAGGTAAGATGCTGCTGAGGAGCACGGGGTAGAGGAGGATGAGGGCATCCTCGTCCGTCCTCAGCCACTGTTCCGCTGTCACACCGTCTTTCCTGATCTCGTCACGGTTGATTTACTCAAGCAAGACAGTGGGCCATTATCAGCACCAGTGCATTCTTTAAATAAATGTCACCTCCAAGTAAGATCAGTGTGTGAGCCGAGCCTTAAATCATGCTCCAGAGGGATGTTGGGGCTGCACCTCCATTGTTTCTCCTCATGCATGTATTTCATCCTCTGAGTTATTTCATCACCTCACATTGGATCCACAATCTTGCAGGAGTGTATGTACGGATTAAACAAGACACGTCTTGACCTCAGTTTATTGTACATCTACCATACGCACTGTTTTAATAATAATAATAATAATAATAATAATAATAATAATAATAATAATAATAATAATAATAATAATAATAATAATAATAATAATAATAATAATAATAATAATAATAATAATAATATGCACAGCCACAGCCCAACCAGATTAGTGATTGAGGCTCATAGTGGTTAATGCACTTGCCTTACAGCCAGTATGTCAACGGTTTGATCATTGGTTAGTCTCTAATTAATGGAGTTTGCTGGTTCTCTCTGCATGTGGATTTGCTTTCACTTTCCTCTCACAGTCTCCATGCATGATTAGGTAAATTAAACCACTCTTATTGACCAGTAGTATGGTGAGTTTGATGTTTGTCTGTATATGTGGCATTGTGATGTATTGCAGGAACTGTCCAGGGTGTATCCCTGACTTCTGGTATTGGCTCCAGTTGCCCCCTCCCCCACCAACAACCCTGGAAAAAAAGTATTAAGCAACAGAAGATGAATGAATAAATAATGAGATTTCAATAGTAGCGTTTACCACTGTTGCCTCTTGGCCTATCTGTCTGGACTTTAAATGCAGACTGGGAATTTGGGTGAAATCCAGCCCCTCACACAGTTGACCGTCATTGTGAACGTGGGCGTGAAGGGTTGTTTTTAAATATATTTGACCTTGTGAAAACTCTGGCAGCTCATCATTGAATATCATTGCCCAATATACTCCATGGGCTCTGGGTCTAATCACAACCATTACAAATCAAGTCCAGCAGCAGGGAAAGTGAATAAATGATAAGACATAAACAGTACAAAGTTATTAAAATAAATCTTTTCATACATGTATCACTGGTTACAAAGTAAAGTGTTAGGCTGAACTAGCTCTGTTGGACTGAAATGGAAATAAAATAAGTGGAAGTCAAACAGAAGATTTGCATGCTTCTACTCTTTGGTTTGTTTCCTTCAGCAAACATAAAAACTGTAAATAATACCTTCACTTTAGTTTAAGTTTCTGGTTAGTTTCTGTTCTTTGCAACATTACTCTGGTCATTTGTTGTTGTTTTTTTTACATGATCCTAATGCTCTAGCCCTTATGGGGGTGTGCATGAAGGTGTAAATGTTGGCGGTGGACAATTTTCTCACTTGTTTTATGACAACGGAAAATATTTATTTTTAGTACCTCGTTGTTTTATTCAAAATTTTTTTAGGTTGAAACAGAATGTGAACTGTTGACTTAAAGGTGTGGATTAGTCACGATTAAGTAGCATTATCATTGGTACACCCTTTTCTTACATCTGTTCAATGGTGTTTCTGCATTGTAAAACTTACTGTGTAGCAGAGATGACCATCATGCACCTGCATTCAAGGAAAAGTTAGATCCATGTTTGCTGTAATTTACAGAAGAGACACTGGGATTTTTTAAAAATATTTTATTTCCGAGCAAAGGTTATTTGTGCAGCCCCTCCATCCCTGGACTAACATCACCTGACCCATCAGTGTGTCAACCAAATAACAGTGCGGTATTTGGACAGTGCCTGAGTGATTCTCATGAGGGGCAGCCTTGGCTTCTTATAGCATTATCATAATGTTCTTTATTATTGATGAGTGGAGGTCAGAATAGAAAGACAGTCTAGACCTTACAGTCATTATAGTTGGTTTGCCAGCAAAATGATGAAGGCTATTTATCTCATTATGTCTTCAGCTCTTCTCCTATTATGGATGGTGCATGATGATGATTATGTCAAGATATACTGTACGTGATATTGAACAGGACATGTGGTTCAGGTATATGCAATGAGGAAACTGACTTTGAAAAAGAGTAGGAAATAACCTTGTCATTCACATTTGGTTTTGCTCATTAATTTGCTGCTTGGATCATGGAAGTTGATTCAGTGATTCACAATATGACCTCAGTCACATTCTTGCAGAGCACAGTAAACATCATGTTTAATCTGCAGCATCAACAGCACTAAAGTGTTTGGGCCACAAGCCATAATGAGGAAGAGTCGTATAAGAAATGATGCTTTGAAGCCATTCTTTATCACAGCCACAGACAGTTGTATTGATGGAGTTAAAATCCAAATAAAATCCATATGGATGCATTGGCACGAAATGTCCATTTGGTGATGTAGAAGGTGGGGTTGCATATAAAGAAAAATGTGAAAAATTCCAAACCTGAAGCTGATTATTACATCATCTTCAGGGGTAATAACAATTGGGTGGGTGTTGTCCGTTACAGGCAAAAATGTTGCTTTTGTGTTATGAAAAAAAAAAAGACCAGATGCTTTTGCGGTGACCTTAGTTCTGAAACACTGTATCTGCTCTCATGCCGGCATCGTAACAAATGTGTCTGTTGCTTTTGCAACACAACGAGAATGTCATGTTGATACTAAAACCAGTGACGGGGTTGAGCAGTTGGTAGTATGTATGTATGTGTGTGTGTGTGTGTGTGCATGTGTTACAGTGCTCATCTTCCTCGACTTATGCAGGCTACATTCGGACAAGGTCACCGTGAGGAAGAAATTAAATCAGATGGCATGTCCACAATTACAGGCGAAAGTGAGCACTCACCCTTCCATTTGTCCTTCTCGACGAACCTTTACTTTGCTATCATTGTTTTGCTCCACTGCACCGACACTGCAACCTGTGACACTTTAAAAACTGAGCAGATAGCCAACGCTAATGTAATGTTTTACAAAAGGTGTAGCAACATTCCTGCATACTTTTGTTAACCTCGAGATATTACGCAAAGGGATTTTATAGACCATAAAGCAGTCCCAGTTATAGTTAGGATTTAGTTACTTTCATACTATATGTATCTGAGTTTAAATATCTTGAGGAACTTTTCTAATTTACAAATATTGTTCATTCCGGGCTGCATTTGCATCCCGGGCCTTGAGTTTGACACGTATGATGTTTTCCCCCCAAAGTTATGAATGTCCTGTAATCGGCAGCACAGGAATACATTCCCTCTGACGCAGCAGTCGGAGAAGGCCTTTCTGGAGGCAGCAGAGGTTGAGCTGGTGTAGAAGAAACCCAAGCGGTGAACGTGGAGCCTCGACCTAATTGAGTCAAAAGCTCTCCTAAGGGTTCATCTTAATTGGACTGAGCCTGAGAAATGAGAAAGTATCATCTCTCAGAGACAAATCGTCTCTGTGCAACTTAACCCTACTTAGCTCCTCTTCAGATATGGAGCAGCTGCACACTCCATCTGAAACACCGGCCCCAGAATGTCCTCATGGCAAAGATTAACCTCGCTATTGATCCTCCATGTAAGTTTTTAAAGTTTGTTGTGTCTGGATTTGAATTTAAATCCTCTGATATGACACTTCCTTTGTTTGTGCCATAGTGGGGAAAATGCACTTTTTTAAACTTAAATTTTCTATTTAAAAAGTTATGTAGGAACTGTGTTTGAAATGTGTGAAGGGGGCGTTGTAGAAAAGATTTGGGAACGACAGGTTTAACCCATAATTTAACTGTATAACACCCTCCGACTTGTGTGCTATTTTGTGTCACGAGAATGTCACTGTCCTCGCACACTACATTAGGACAATGAGTGACGGAGCGTGTTCTGCAATATCCCTCTGCCAGTAAACACTACGGCAGAGCAGATTAACACACTGTCAAGTGACATTTATGATCAGTTGCAGTTAGCATGTTAGCAAAGATGCACCACTCAGTTGGAGCTGTTGAAGTGAAAGGTTCAATAGTGTGATATTGAATTTACACGTGAAGTTTAAATAATCAGTCTATGTGCTAAATATAATTTTAAAAAATAGCTGACTTCCTGTTAGGATTATTAGATACAAGGTCAAAATATTATTTTTATGGCAGTGATATTCTAAGGTCAGGGCTTGGCCGTTCCTTTTTGTACAGTGAAATCAGAATGTTTACTATTTTTGATTTCATGCAGATTTATTTAACAGTATTGGTGGATGTTTTTAAATAAATAAAGTAGAATTAAAATGCTACAAACAATTAGCTTAGATAACCTCCTGCCCCAGCCAAATTGAGCTAAAGATTTGCTGTCCATGTTTGGCCCAACCCTAACATCAATCATATCTTATTTTATTTAGGGTAAAACAGCCTTCCATTGATGTGTGGTGACTGTAGACATGTAAACCTTTAACATAATGTTGGTTTGAAAACTGCTTCAATCTATATTTGTTGTGGAAAAAACAATAATTGAAATCATCCATGCAGGGATGACGTTTCTTGGCTCAACGCGTTATTCTCATCGACAGCATCAGTTTGAGTGTTCTCTTATTGAAAGTTCACAGTAAAGCACACTGGCGGGTACACCCAGACCCCGTGTCAGTATCTGGTCCTCACACACCCATAGATGTGAAAGACGATACTGTAGTTGAACACCGCGCCGGCCTCTCTACTCTGTCCCCTCTCGCTGTTTACCCAGCTGGTTGGCTCCTTCCACAGACTCCAGATCAGTGTGGGACACTTTGAAAGAGTCTCAGCTGTCGAAAGGCGATGACCCCACTGCAGATACCGAGTCAGCACACAATGACAGCCACTCACAGCGTCAGCTGGGAGGAAAGACGCTGGTGCGACTGAAAGATAAAACTCAGTTGAGGCTCGTTGTGTGTGCGTCTGTGTGTGTGTCCAGAGTTAGTTCCTTGTGTCTGATAAGAGAGGAGTGATCATTTTGGAGGAGGGGGAGAGGCTGACCTTTGGCCTTACTTTTGGGTTTGTTTTCAGACTTGTGTGATGGAATTCACTGTCGTGAGAGTCATATGATACCTTTTGTGAAAAAATGCGTTTGTTTTCCTCAGCTGCCAACAGAATGGTAGATGCTGTTGTTTGTCTTCACATGTGTTGCATAACATCCACACCTATAAATTATTCTCCAGCTCTACATATTATTAAAATGCAAATTATACCAGAACTTCACAACTGTTTTTTTTTTTTTTTTTTTACACTTGCATGTTTACTGCAAATCATCTTTACAGGAATGTCCATTCAGTGGAAATGCAGCCAGTTGTATGGAAAAACCCATGCGGCCATAATTAATGAATTTATGGGGGTGAACTAATAGTTAATAAAGATAATTAGATTTTGTAAATAATCAGTTCCGGCAGCATCTAAAAATAATTGCTATATAACCAAAAAATAACTGCTTTGGGTTTTATTTATTTATTATTTAAAAATCAGGGGTAAAATTAAAATGCAGCACGCATTCCTCGATCTGATAATTCCATTTCTAATCCTGTCTCATAATTAGGTAATCATTTTAGTGCCAAAATGGTAATACTAATCTACAGCCATTTAGTTTATGGTAATACTTCCACCATTAGACATTTGAGAACATATTTTTGGAGAATTATAATATTTGTTTTTACTCTGAATAGCAAGTGTGCTATGGATGTGTAGTTGTTGTTGTATTTTAGCCATCCCTCATCTGCCACCACATTATACAATGCTGTCCCTTGCGTCAGGCAGTGGTGCTAAAACTTGTGCACTGATAACCACACCGATGGTCTGTTGCTAGGCAGTAACTATGCAGCAGCCTCTTTGTGTACAATCTGCTTTTTCCTCACAACTGCATGAAGGTATTTCCAGCTCCTTGTAATGTCCTTTATTCAGCCTATTGCGCTCCATCTTCGTGTATGTTCTCTTCCCACATTGTACAATCTGTGTTCCTGCCTCCTCCTGGTCTTTCCTGTGTCTATCTCCCCTTCCTCCCTCTCTCCTGCCCCTCCCCCCCCCACCCCCTCTGTAGTTCAGCGAGTGCAGAAATGTGCAGCTGCAGTCGAGAGAGCCTTCATCTGAGCCATAGGATGATCGGTGGCCGCTCTGTCTGAGTGAGCTCGACAGACACGCTCGGCACTTCCACTGTTTCACTCCTGATCTGTCATTGCAACTCCTTATTTTCTCCGGCAAACAGACTTATCCACGTCTAAGTGAATGATCCGCACATTTCTCACAAATGAGCAAGACAATAGCAGTTACAGACGGCTGTATTTGACTCGTGCTTCGGCTGAATCACACTCTCTGGAGATTTCCTTGTGCTGCTGCAGCTGAATGTCTGTCTTTTTCTCCACTTCTGCTCATAGTGAAGTGGAGAACGGGGTGACAGCCTGGTCAGAGGGGTGAGAGTTGAACAAATTCTGCATAATAATGAGACTCAGGCAGTGACGGCCTTTTATTTCCTGCTCATGTCATGACCACTCAACACTTGTGAGACGTTGTGGCTTCATCCACGTGACTCGAAAATCCTGACATGTTCATATTGGTCAGCTGTCCGTGGTCAACTGCGAATGCCTCGTCTGCAGAGTCACCCAACTGTTATCCATCTGTGAAATGCAGGAACCTGTAAAGTTGCCGACTCAGACTTTCTTTTCTGTCCTCCCAGTCCTTCAGCAGTGAGGCAGAGGTGTTTTGACCCACTTATTTTTTTTTGTAGTGATTGTGCAATACTGTAGGAACTTGTTTGTCTGACGCTGCCCTTTTTTTCTCTGCTGACATCGTGGTTGAAACCCTGAATGGCTGGCATGCCTGGATCATGTGATGGTTCACTGGCTCTGTACAGTCCTGTAGGGCACCATTATGGACGAGTTGCTAAAGTAGAGGTTGCAGGAGGTTTGAAGAATGTGAAGACAAACTAGTCTTTGTTAAAAGGTATAGTATTCAGACATTTTCTAGAAACAAGCTGTGGAATTAGGAAACACTTATCCACCCTGAGTCCTAACTTCTGACATTTTTGGTTTACCAAAACAAAACCAAAAAGAGATCCTGTAGCACATACTGGAAGGTACTTACTCAATAAGTGTGGGCGTTTGAACCACTTATTTAATTGCTGAGATCACTAAACACTCAACCAGAATTTGCTGGCGCAAAAAGCTTTGTGTTCCAAGTAATACAAACCAGGATCACTACGTATTAATGTACTAATTTCCATATATAAATATATTTTAAAGCGCACACACTCCAAACGACTTCTGCTTTGTGCAAACACCGCTGGTGTTTATGAGGTGTATTGTCACAACTTGTGACCGCTGTAGGGTAGAAAGGCTGAAGTCAAGCTGAAGAATGTCCTCACTGCATTATGACTGCTCTACGGAGCTACTGTAGTGGTGATTATGAAGAAACGCGGCCTGCGTCTCACTGTACTGCCCAACAACATACTGTGGAGGAGGAATTACATAACTTATTATTAACCACTCTTCTTATCAAGGTCTGTTGTTTTTGAACTAAATAAATCATAAATGCAGATGAGTCAGTGCCTAATCTCTGTGCCGACATGTTGCAGGAACATTCGAGAGGTGAAAGAAATCGACTATTGACCAACGTGATTACATGGTTACTGGACCAAAAAAAAAAAAAGAAAAAAAAAACAGGTTGTCATTTGTTTTTTCTGCTGATGTCGGCTGACATTTACTTGAATGTGAAAGTGGTTTTGTGCCATTATACCGAGTGGGTGTTCATCAAGAGACCCATCCAGTGACTCATCAAATCCAGTTATTAAATATATAATGTTGAATATTATATATTCGCTTCCATTTTCTTTACCCAGCTGACATTTCTTGGAACTGATGCCTGTGTTTATTTATTTATCTCCACAGTGGAGCCTGGTGTGCGGCTCAGCATCTGAAGTCCATATCGCAAAGTTCTCTCTGTTGGTTGGATCAATATTTGGATACCTGGTGTTTGGAATCCTCGCCGACTGGTGAGATATTTACTGTCAAGTTCAGTCACACCTATTGCAAAGGCAGATGTGTTTTTCAAAATACAATTTAACGTTTATTTCTCTTAGGTTTGGCCGCCACCCGGTGCTGATCATATCAGTATTCTTCATGCTCGTGTTTGGTTTGACCGTGGCCTTCTCCGTCAACGTGGCCATGTTCAGTACCCTGCGCTTCTTTGAGGGTTTCTGCCTGGCTGGGATCACCCTCTCTCTCTACGTTCTCAGTAAGTCTGGAGCTTAGCGCTCATCGTTTCATATCAGGAACAGTTAATCAAACCACTGGCCTGGGGGCCACTGTGGCGCTTGGATGGGATTTCCAAGTGTTTATGCCAATACAGATACAAATCAGTGAGGAACATGATGTTGCTCCACAAGGCTTCTTTGTATGGCTAACACTATTTAAGGTGGACTGTCCATAAGCTAATTTTAGATATTGTAGCTGACTTTTAAATTAAACATCAACAATAATAATAATAATTATTATTATTGTTATTACTACTACTTAGGATTTTGCATTTTAGGCAGATAAAAAATATTTCCATACACCAACTTTATCATACATTTATTTTGCACATTTTTAAACTGAATCCTTATGAAGGTTTATTCCTTTTATTGACTATTTTGAGGGTAAATTATATCACCAATGATTTTCATCTTAGCTCCATTTTGCTATTTGCAGCCAAATGTATGTATGATGTGATTTGGGACTTTCTACACTAACTTTTAATATTCTCGTTGCTAATTTGTAGCTTTTTAACAAACCTATAGCTAATTATGCTTTGCTAACCCAGCTAAGTTCTTTTTAGCTTTTTCTGATAAAAGCAAGAAAAACTTTTCTTCAGCTATTTTTAAATTTGGCAGATGTACGTCACCCCAGCCTTAGTCTTTCATACTTAATGCTGTGATTCATCTACATTGATCCAAATTTGTATTTCATCTCAAGGAAGAGGAATGGTGTTGCAATGACCTTAGAGTATTTATAGTAATATTTTGTATCACGATGAATCATCTCTTCTCAGAGATTGTCACCCTGTTTGCCCTTGGAGTTAACTATTTTTATTTAAGTTCGAATGTTTATGCTTTATTTGAATTGGTTGTGGCACAATCAATTAGTTACGGCTTCAAAAACATGTCAGCAAAAGCTTTTTTATTCTAATGAAGATAAATTCTCTTGGTTATCTCGAGTTGACCTTGTGGGCACATTAAAAATTCAATCACTTAGTACTCCAGCAATGTTACACAGGTTTCCAAATCTGGACGAGAACAGATTTTATGATAGTCTCCCAACGATTGGCCTTTCAGAAGCAGCACATGCTGGTCTCCGCTGTGCATCCATAAAAGCGCTTTTTGCCACATTAATTGACTTGTGCAGAGCGACGCAACCGAGGGGAAGGAGGAAGACAAGGACAGGATGATAAAGTAGCCGGACTTCAAGATCCTTGTCTTCTTAAACCCATCAAATCTGGAGACAAAGACGATGGAATGAGGGCGGTTTTAACTGTAGTAATCTGTGGTGTGGTTCACTGTGTCTTATCGACTTTAGGCAAACTTCTTCATTTACCAGCCGGGCAGGCGGCCACAGCAGTAGAATAAATGTATCTGCAAATATATATGACTGTTAATAAAGCATGGGGCGTTAGCTACTATAGCAGGGTTCTGCTAAATGTATAAAAATCCTGTTTCCTTTTTTACACTTTCACCTTCTCTCTGTCTGGCGCTGAGCCTCACTTCCCTATTTTTTATATTTTACACTTGCTTCTCAGCCATTTAATCTGCAGCACTACAGCTTTAGTCTATAGGTGATAGAATTTTTTTAGGAATTGATAACAATATGTATTATGTACTTGAATGCAGCCTTTGCAGTGTGACTTAACCTAGAAGGTCTGCAACCTTTGATGCTAGAAGAGGCTTTTTTTTATTATTATTCTACAACACAGAGCTGTGTATTACACAATGGCTTGACCTTGAGGTGACATGACTTTCTCAACCTGGGAGCCAGAGCCACAGGTTGCAGCCGCCCTCCCCAAATATGTTAGACATTAACATGCAAATGCTTCATGGCAAAATTCATTAAAACAAGTTACTAAATAGTTGGAAATTATAAAATGTTATGCAAACACTTGGTTGTTCCTGGTGTTTGTTTTCCTTTTTTTTTTTACTGCAACCCAGTTTCAGGACAGTGATGTCCACGTGTTTGACTGGTTTATTTACATCAACAAATACAGATTATAGTTTTTAAATTTGGATATTTGTGACTTTTCTTTTCATTTATTAGCAATGTAAAAATTGCCCTTTGATATTCAACGGACAATTTGAATATGAAAGTCCCCTACATGAACAGCCTGCAGTGTCACTATGAAGTAAACTGAGCCTGAAAGGTGTGATATTTCCTTGAGCTTTGCATATTTGTGTAGGGTTTTATGTTGCTGTGCTGCCACCCTTATTTTACATCATCCGTGGCCCTGGTCACATGATATTTACCCTGTAGCCGTTCTCTATTGACAAAACTCCACTGGGGCTGGTGCAGGAGTAGGAAAACATTAGCTCAATACAACATTAGCCCAGAGAATCAATTTGAAATTTTATTTCAGGGCATTCTGTCGAGGTCATTTAGCAAGATTTGTATCACGTTCACATATGCTTCAGCGGGTCGAGTGTAAGTTCGATGCTGGTTTCACGAGTCACGAGTGACGTGATGCATGAAATGTAGTAAAACACATGATCCTCCTTTGTGGCCGGCTTTGTTTGACTCTGTCTACAAAGGAGAGTCATGGATGGGCCTCGGAGTTGGCTTTATTTGCGCTGGCCACGTTTCACTCTTCCTTTCTTCTTCCTTGTGCAGTCCTCTGTCATTGTCAGTCTTGAAAATTGCCGTTTGCTCATTAGAGCCTTTTGTTATGGATTGACAGGCAGGTTTATGTATTGCAAATAAATATTTTAGGACAGTAATTAGACGTCAGTAGCTTTCTGACCCCTCATTGATCTGTGAAGGCATCAATCAGAAAATCCATTGAGTGTTGAGGCTATTGATCGGCCCCTCTTTAGGAACATGGAACAGTTTTGCAAAGCTGCATGTTCCACCGGGACGGGCCTGTTGGAGGAGACAGTCCAGAGCCAAACACGGCTGATTTCACAACTCCTGACCATAGAAACAGAGGTCAAAGATTTATCTCCTGAGGGAGGTCAGAGTTGGTCATGTGGAGTATGTGATTTGACAAATCAAGGAATAAATATGAGCCCGAACTTAGTAAAGTTGGGCTAGACAAAGTATCTAAAGAAAAACTTAAAACATGGCTCACTCTTTAACATTAACAATTAGTTTTTTGGGTGGATTAATTATTGTACTATAATGCTTACAAAAATAGTTAAAAATGTGCTTGTATTTGATAAGGTCAAATGGGTCAAATTAGCTAAAATACATAATGTTACATAAACAGAATTGAATATATACACAAATATATCTTATTTATTATATATTATATATTATTTATTATAATGTAAACAGTTAAGTTAGATTAGCAGTATCTAAAGGACAATTTGAATAACAACATACCAATAGACAGTCAGTCTATTCAAAGCTAAAAATAATGTAAAGAAAATAAAGTTACATATTGGTCTAATTAGTAAATGTTAGCCAAAAGAAGCATGTGCATTAATATTCAAATGCAGTCTAAAATATTGCCACTAGTTGGCAAAGAAATATCCTAGAAGTTAACCTGAAGGTAGTTTCAAAGTTGGACACCTGGTCCTATTATATTATATTGCTATTATATTGGCCAGTTTACAGTAAGAAAGAATTCACGGGCCAATGGATCGGACTTTGGACTGTACAGAGAAGAGTGGCCATGACTGGGATAGATAAAATTGATCAAGTCATGTGGGTTATTTTAACTGCAGTCTTTGACAGTTTGAAACCCAGTGTAGTATAAATTGAGGTTTGCATTAGCCTTTTTATTTTTATCGTACGGTGGCTCTTAAGTATGCGTATCAGCAGGACGGCAAAGCTATTAGCTGTTTAACGTCATCCGATGCAACGTTGCTATTTATACCGGGGTGTTCATTGGTTTGCACCAGCCTTTTTTTAGCATCACAGCAGCAGCAGCACCGGTGCCAGTCAGGATGAGGAAGGCTCACCTCGTAGAACCTACGGCTCAGCATCAATGCCCCGCACACCCCAGCATTTTTTACAGGAAACACTGGTGACCGTCACCTTATATGACCCCAACATATGAGCATGCACCGCGTATCAAATAGTTGGTCCCAGTGTGTGGATAAATAGGTGATCAATCTGACGTCAGGTGATGTGTACCGCAGCATCGGGCCAGATCCTGCTCTTTATTTACCCAGCCCGTTTCACACACTGACATGTGTATGTGAATATCTGTGTTGGGTTGTTTGTTCTCACCCTAACACAAATACAGTAACTGCATTTTTATGTATGTTTTTATGTATGTTTCAGGATTATTACATGGACAGGTAATGCATAAGAAGGCTGACTTTTTTGTGTCTTCAAGAATCAGACAAAGGGCTTTAGCGAAGGTGTGTGAATATTACTCAGAGTTGCAGCAATGTTTCCTTTTTGACAAACTACCTCCTTGTTGGCTCTGCAGGTGCAGGGAAGATTACAGCTAAAAATAAAAAACAGTCTGTGTTTGTGTGTGATCAGAAGCTGAAAGAATATCATTTAGCATGTTATATGGTTAAAAAGCTAAAGCTATTTAAAGTTGTTTTTTGGCATTTTAGGAGAGGTTGAAAAAGCCAAAAATGGTTCGATAAAAGTAGAACAAACAATGACTAAAAAAAAGATTTGGCGTCCGTTCAAAAGCATTCCTCATACCAGCTAGTAATGTATCCCCATATTTTAGAAAACAAATAAAAACAAAGGCAAATATGATCTAACTATATTATATAAATAGAGGAAAAATAGCTAAAGGTTAGCCAGACGGCTAGAGAACATACATGTAGGTTGTGTTCCAACTGAAAGGTGGCAGTGTCGGCTCCGTGGATGCGTGCTAACGAGCCCCTGTTGCTGAGAAGAAAAACCACAAGTGGTATTTAGTTCCTGAAAGTGAACTGGAAAGATGTAAGCTTTAATGTAGCATTAAATACAAATGCAAACATCTTTAAAGTCGTCTTAAGTATGCGGCCTGCTTGCTTCGCATGTTTGAAAGGTGGTGGCAGGTTGTAACACGCCAGGGGTGTGTGTGTGTGTATCTGCGTCAACGTGTGTGTGGGAGAAGGATTCTAAAAGGAACGGAGAAGAAGACAGTAAAAATACAGAAAGAAAACAAGAGAGAGAGAGAGAGAGAGAGAGAGAGGGAGAAAGAGAGAAGCCAGGCCACATGACTTCTCTGTTGGCTGATGAAGCATAAAGACTTGTGTCAGTGACCTTTAACCCACATGATCGTGTTGGCTTCGAGGGTGTGATCGGCTGGAGATGAAAACTCTGTTAGTGGTGAATGTTGTTACCACACAACATTACGCTTGGAATTTGTGGAAAATAATGAGTGGTAACACCATACGCTTGGAATTTGTGGAAAATAATGATAAATATTCCCTTAAATTATTATTATTATTATTAGCTTTTCATTCTCACTTCCTATCTGAGTGTTCTAGTTCTAGTTCTGGATTGGTTCTGTTGATTCAGCTGGGATTCTGAGCGTACTATGGCTTGTTTAAAGCTGCAAGGTATGACTCCTCGAACAGGTCTTTTCTCTGTTTATTTGTTGGAAGGATATATTTATTTTTTATTTGGCAAGCTTGAAGTACTATTCATAATTATATTTTTACCACAACCTGCAGTAGAACCACTGCTTCTCCAAAGACGGTTTGGTTTATTCTAAATTTTGAATAAAATATTCATTAAATGAATTATTCTTATGAGCCGATGAGAATGTATGATATGTGTTCATGTTTTTTTTTCTTGTACAAACTGAAGGTGCTGCTGAACATGGATGGGTTGTTTTTCAGCCGTGCTGCTCTGTGACTACGTCTTTATCAATGTTTCCTTCCTTTATATTTCTCCCTCCATGTTTTTCAATGAGACGTTACCGTTCATCACATGGCTTTGTGTTTAAAGGAAAGAGAATGTAATGAGAGATTTCCTGATAACCTGAGTCACTGCTGCACTAAAATCCATGTTGATCTCTGGTCTTTTTTTTTTAACCTATAGGTGAAATAAATAGTGATAATAATTATAACAGCGCTCTGAAAACAAACAGTTTGATGTTAAATCTAAAATAGTGAGAGACTTTGTTGCAAATATGGTGAGGGTAACATTTCCACGTCTGAGTATTTTCTTTGTGTGCGGCTGGCTGTCAGCTGGTCCAGTGTGCACCGGGGAACCAGCACGGACTGTCATCTATTTTTGTATTGGAATTGCATGCACCTTGCAGAACCATGGCCAAACTCAGATCCCGTGACAACATCTGAGTGTTCATATCCACAGACAGGTGTGTTCCAATGTCGTGTTTGTTTTCTGTAATTACTGTCATATATTTTCACTTGACATGGATTCCAATATGGCAAATGTATTAAGTACAAGCTTCAGCCTCTGAAGATTAAAGCTCTGTGTATTTATCCCTAAATTGATCTGTTGTGATGACGTCACATCCTGGCGCTGCTGACTGACGGCCTTATTTATTTGTTTGTCCTTCTCCTCTCTCACCCGTCTTACCTTCTGCTGATGTTTACGCCATTGATGAATATAATCCTGCCCTGCCTCGGTTCCTAAGTGTTCTGTGCCAACTCTGGGCTCTGAAGTGAGAGAGAGAGATGTTTCAATCGGTTCCATGTGGCTCTGCTTCCAGTTACAGCAGCCAAGCTTTACCTCACACCACTGCAGAGATATTGTTCTGCAACCAGAAAGGCCTCACTGAGGCTGAAGCTTTTATTCATTCTGATTGTCCAGACTGGGGGACAGTTCTGGACACGTAGTGTCTGAGCCGAGGAGCGTTGTTGTCAATGATACACAGGCTGAAGTGTCCTCATCCTTCACAGGAATACACTCAGGCTGTCAGCTGATATAAGTACAGACCAAGGTGCGGACTTTTTTGGGGGCTAAAGTGCAGAGTTTGCAGTTTGATCGCAGACTTCCTCATTGACCAAAGTTTGGTTCCTGGCCCTAAGTTGTCGTGCGGTGCTTCTGTAGAGCTGAGCTTCACACGACCTCAGGTTACCTCTGGTTTCAATTCCGTGGGGATTTTCCCCGCTCCCTTTGGGTGTTAGATAATTATGACATTTCTTATGTGTGTCAAAGTGCAAACTGTCGCCGAGTCATTGGTTTAGTAATACTTCATGTGTTTTGGATTTAACTGTGTACATGTTTGGACAGAAGGGAAGGGAGTTCTGTCACAGAAATACTTACAGAGATGAGACGATCGTGGTTGGATTGTGTAAATCACCACTTGTGTAGCTTGAATAGTGTGTGTGTGAGTGTGTGTGGTTGAGGCTTGATTGCATTCTTCTTAGCTCTAGAGCAGGAACTAATAAAAATCAATAAGGAAGTCCTGTTGTTTGTAAATATCTTTAATATATTGGTTGGTTTACAAGAAGAGGTCACCTGGGGATATTTATGGCTCAAATGAATTGGTTCATATTAAATTGTAAATTCAAGTTATGGTTTTCAGCATTAGCCAATCCTCGCAGTCACCGGGCGAGGCACTGTACAAGTCCACAAACATAAACAAATATTCTGTCCTAAATGTCCAATTAACCTAACTGCATTTTTTTTGGACTGTGGGAGACAGGCAAAACCATCAGGAATCAAATGGTGATCTATATACTGTAAGGCAAGAGTATTTACCGCCCTTACACTGTGTGACCTATGGTAATTCTCACCGTGATGTTTTTGTCTGTTTTCTTCTTTTCAACAGAAAATAGAGTCAAACAGAAAAGTCCAAACATAACATTATAGTTTAGCAGGTTGAATTGCGAGATTAGGAAATAAAGGAGCATTCATTGAAGTCTGAGTTTTTCAGACCAAGATGGATTATAGTGCACAACTCTGCAATTAACTTCAGGAGGTGCTCCAAGGTCGAGGATCTCAACAACCTCACCTTCCAACTTCTATAATAATGGAGTTTGTGACAAAGGTAGCATACGACTGCTTTGTTTTCTTTTTTGTGGTAGAGGTTCTTTCCACTGTTTCACTGTGAGGGATAGACATGCTTGTACTTTGGCTCCAGTTTATTAATGACACACTATCGGTAGAATCTGAACATGTTTGGTACACTGTGGAGGAATACTGCACTGGAAATAAATGTCAAAATCTGCCATGTTTCTTGCGGTTGACCTTTGATTCTGTCAGCAGTTTGCTCCGTTCACACTCGTGCTCCATCCTGCGTTGACTTTGCCTGACATTCCATTGACTCATCACTCAGATCAGGCCTGGGTTAAACACGGCCACACATATTCCCTTGCTCTTCGATCTCCTTTATGAGATTCTCCTCAAAGGATGCAGTTCAACTTGAATCTTTAATCTGTGTTAAAAGACTGAGGTTCATCGGGTTCTAATCAGGAATTAGCTGTTTGCTGACGGTGCCGTACGGATCTGTCAGTCAGATGAGGTCATTTTAAAAATGCATCAGCGGTTTTGAATGTGAACAAACAAAGCCTGCTCTCAGCTTTTTTTGCTTCTGTGACCGCAGATCTGAAGGTGTTAAATGAGTTTAACAAGGTGTTGATAAAACAGGAATGGGGTTTGTACCCATCACTTCCATATAAGGTATTTCCTGTACCAGGTGGGATACTGTATGGAAGAGGTGAGCTGAGGGTTGTCATGTAAGAATAAACTAGATCTAATCAGTGAACTAACTAACTAACTAACTTTCATTAGTCTACATAACACAAGGCTAATGCTAATCATTGCCAAACATCCAGGTTCATCCTGGGCTCTGGAGTTCTGGGTTCAAACATATACAGTTAGACTGCATAGACTTGTTAAACTGTCCTCAAGTCTTCCCCCAGGTGGAGTAAGAGGGAGGAGCATGCTGCGGCTCGAATTTTGAGGAAAAAGCCTAGAAACTAAAAACCTTCCTGTTCACAGAAGCTTCTCTAGTATGTTTTTATTATGAGGATAACAGAGAGTGGCTGTTCTGAACGCAACAGCTCTACTCTGAGCTGTTGACTTGGCAGACGGCTGGTGAGCCAGTGTGGCATCAACCATAAAAGTGCTCTTCATTTTCCTGTTTTGCCAGTGTCAGCACTCCAGCCTAAGCTTCTTGGTAGATTATCATCGTTACTTTTAATTGGATTAATGTTTCTGATGTTTCCACATCCAGCGCACAGTAAATGTTCTTATATGTGCGTCCCACAGGAGGGTGTTCAGAGTGTTTAGTTTTCACAAGGACTTTTGGTCAGATTTTTTTTTTTTGGCATGTGTTTCAGTGTGACATCAGATTAGGTATCTGTGGAATTATGTCTGTAGGTCACACACTGCAGCAGGGCATTGTGGGAATGCTGATCTAGTGCGTTGCGCAGGATTAGGGTCACCACGAGTAAGAAGCTCAGGCTTCCTTTTATTTCTCGCCGCCTCTTGTACTCATTCTGAAGTTGAATTCTAGAATTTCACGCCGTGTACGGCTGCATTATCATATCCCTGATATTAAATCCCGCTGTTGTTTGTGCAGCCACATGACTCCAGCTTCCACTGTAACAGGATTTTCCTTTCGCTCACTATAAAATATATGTTTCTTATCACAATGCAGTGACCTATTCTCATCATGTGACGCCTTTTTACAAAAATAAAAATAATCCTCCTCCCATGAATGCCATTACTGGTGAACTTTTCTCCCACGATTATGCAGAGAGCCGTGGTTTGGAGGTCAGTTGGTTCATACTCAGCAGGTCCTGCACTCGTCGGCCTGCTCTCCCCTCATTGGCTCTGTCATTCCAGCTGCGATAGTGTCCGTAAACAGAGAGCATTATTCATGTCCCCAGAAGGGGGTAAGTCCCAATTGAAATTCCAGTCCCTTCCATTGAAGCGCAGCTCGGCCACTAACACCCACTGTATTATGTCGGCCCTGTCACCTTGAAAGGTCCATCTGGAGATGGTTCACATTCCTGGGAAGCACAGAACAACCTCTAGGAAAATGGAATAGGGATGTTCAGTTTGCACGCCTGAATGAATTTGTACTAAAGAATTAAAACGGAGAAGAAAACCCAGCAGCTGATCTTTTTTGTTTTTTTCTTTTTTGTTAAGTTTGATGCACAGCCATCCCCTACATGGCCGTCATTAAAAGCCTGAAGTGTCTGTGGTTTCTAGCTGCCAGTGTGGGGTGCATGCTAATGACTTTGTGAATGAATCAGTGCCATTCTGATGGTGGACAAATGAGTACAAGGAACCTCTTTCTGGTTGTTTCACTCTCACAGCGGCCCACTGTCCTGGCCTGTCTACTGTCTGTGAATAACAACTGTACTTACTGACCTTTATTTACAGAAAAACAATCCATAGAAACCAAAACACGAGGCAGAAGCTCCAAGTGAAGAGAGCATTTCATCTCAACAGAAAGTAAACACGGTCATGTCTACTCCAATACAGCAGCATTTTTTGTTTATTATTTGGGATTCACTTTTATGATGCAGTGTTGGTGAGGAGGACATCACTATAAAACTCCTCCATGTCCATTCCTAATATTGTCATGAAAAACACTTTTTTTTTAACATTTTTTATTTTTGTCAGGGATCGAGCTGTGTCTGCCAGGATGGCGCTTCTCCATGACCATGGTGGCCAGTTTCGTGGTTTTGGGGGGTCAGCTGCTGATGCCCGGGGTGGCATATCTCTGTCGTGACTGGCAAGTTCTTCAAGCCATTATCATCTGCCCCCTGGTGCTGATGCTGTCTTATATCTGGTAAGGAAGTTCAATCTTGGAAACTAAAACTACAGTTGACTAATTTTTTTTGATACGTTTCTTTGCTGAAGATATTATTTGGCTTGTGTAGATCACATTTTTCGGAGAGCTGCAGAGAAGTGGAGGATTTCTCCAGCAGAGAATTCCCAGCTTTAATGAACCTTTAATGAACCTCAGACAGCGTACATTCTTGTATTCACCTTCATTTTAATCTATTAAGAGCATTAGACCTCAGTACTGTATAAAGTC
>NC_024326.1:6692851-6711476 GCF_000523025.1 Cynoglossus semilaevis
TCACAGACCTTGACTTCACTCCAGGGTTTAATTGAGGCTCAAACCAGGAGAGAAAGATAAGTGGAAGGATCAAAAAGTAGAATCAATGTGGACGGAGCTTCACTTTCATCAGTATCGTCGTGGAGAGGACAACTGACGATGGAACAGGCGTGGAATTCCTCAGAGATGGCAAAGAGATTATGTAACGATGGAGAGAAATAATTTCATTTTTCGTAGATAACGTGAACATTTTAGAACAACTGATTGGTGTTTAGTCAGCTGTATGTCACGAGCTCTTTTTTTTAATGTTATGTTAATTTTTTCTTTGTTAACTCTGTGAGGTATTTCCACATCTTCTCCACAGGATCTTCCCTGAGTCCCTGCGTTGGTTGCTGGCCACGCAGCAGTACGGTCGCTCCAAATGGATCATTGGGCACATCGCAAAGAAGAACAGAGTGAACATGGAGAGGGACTCGGACCACTTTGTCAACGGTAACAAATTGCATGAATTGTATCTTTGTGATATAATATCATACTGTACATACTGTATGTCTATGCTTTAAGAAAGGTCAGGTGTGAAACAACCTTTGGAAAAAAAATCTATGTCTCATAAATATTGTATATAAAATATATAAAAATTGTGAAGTACGACAAGCCTACAGTAACTGTTTGGCAACGTCTTTTCCGATAAGAGGTCTTAAAACAACTCCCCTTTTATCACAACCTTGTGGTAAAACAAAAACACGTTAATTTCAAAAGGTGTCAGATTTTAATAACTAAAACCTGTTAAAACACGTCTGTCAGGCGTCTGCAGCAGCTTTGGTTTGCTTCATCACAAGCTGTTGCTTTGAAATCAGTCAAGATTTTTTAAAGCTTCAATAATGAAGCATTTTGAAGCAGACAGAGGGAAATGTTTTAAGCACAACTTTATCCAACGCTGTTTAAATTGTTTTATTGTTGAACATTTTGAAAAGGTTTTGACCCAGTGTGAAAGACATAAAAGACCAGGTTTTTACCAAGAAGGAATTTTCTGATGGAAATAAGTTTTAGACCTTATTAAAGGAAAGGTAGAAATTATTTTTTTTTATTAAAAGAAAAATTGTCGAGGATAAATCGTGACTTATCCTCATATATTTGGTCTTAAGTGTTGTATATATTTGCGGCTGTGTCATCCGCAAAGTTAAGTTTCGTCGTCTTCATCAGACAAGGCGTGGAGAAGTATCCCCATCTGTGTTTTCCTAAATAAGCCTGACGGACAAGGTTATATCTATTTCCCGTCTTGTTGCTATGGTAACGTGCCACCTCAGAGGCAGCAGTGGGTGTTGAACATTGCATTATGACACTCTAGAATTTCCATTAATTTCATTATAGCCTATAGGGATGGCTGGACATGAGCATTGGTGTCTGGCTTCCAGATGGACGGGGATCAGGACCTTTGACCTCGAGGTTAACTGTTACTGTCTGTGCTCTCAGATCCGCGGATTTGACCCAACTGTGTTCGTCATCAGTTGTTATTGTAGTTTTGTGTTTGTACTTGGTTCTGTGTCAGCTGGGTCCCGCAGACTGTCTGTGTGAGATTATTATGGATCTGAATAGAGGAAGGTGGTGATGCTGTGTAAAGATACCAATAATTGCACATATGCAAATATTTACGAGCATGAAATACTGCGTTTCCAGTCAGTAAACCAACATTTTTGCGTATTCTACATCTACGCTGCGAACACTAAAGATGTGGCTACAGAGCTTTCAATAACAAGTCCTGATTAACTGTTTATTTTTTAAATTGTCTGGCGCTTGATAAAAGGGTGAGCAAACTGTTTGTGTTTATGAACTGGTGGATAACAGCCAAATAATTAACGAGGAACGCCATTAATAACCGTGTAGGACGCGGAGAGCGGAGGCTTCCTCAGACGGATCTCGGAGGAAAACGGTGGCAGCGACTGTGTGATTGTGCAGCGGGCATTAACAACAAATTGAATGTGTTGCAGTTTCCATATGGGCCACACAGACGTTTATAGGCCTAATGAATGATCAGCTCAGTGAATTATCTTTATTGCGCCGTTTATTGCAGCGCTGTTTCAGTGACACGTCGCAGGCGAGTCGAGCGACGCTGACAGACCTCTCTGACGCTGCCACACAGGGGAAATGAAAATTCCTGAAAAGTGCTCGTCTACGTCTGTGTTCTACAGAGTGTGTGAACATCCACACTGATGCATTATGTACCATCCAGTTTATCAGAGGTGCCTCGGACCTAAAATGCACTTTGACTAGTATGGTACAGGGTCACAGACACAATAAAAACAAAATATAACAAAAAAACAAAATATAAATTTGGCTGATTATCAGCACAACAGGCGTTTTATTTTGAAAAATTGCACGACCGCAGACTCAAATTAAAATTATATATATTAAAATTTCCTCGTAATATTTTTGAAAACGACACAACACAGAGGCAGCCTCCTGTGTCAGCAAGTTACAGCGATGTAAATATTTGAACTTCCTTTTCAGGAGGAGCCACAGCTGGAATGGAATTACTGGCAGGTCAGGTCAGGGCCTGTGACTGTATCATTAACATCAGTGATTAACACTAATGGAAATGTATGCTTAATGGGAGACACTGTATTAAACTGACAGTACATGTTAACCAACCCCACTGTAGGCAGCTGTAGCTTTAAGAAATCTACATTTTCCCCAGCATTTATTTATTCCTGGTTGTATTTAAACTGGCTGAAACCAGTGTTTACAGTTGTTTTTTTTTGTACTCAGTATTACAGACTGTGTATTTAGAGACTATAAATTAACTCTTGCCTGGTTGTGAAGGAGGACTTAGAGGGTTGTTTATAAGAGCTGAGACAGAACAAACTCCTCTGTTCTGTCCTGACTGAATGGGTTTTTATTTTTTTCTAAATCTGGTTAGTTTCACTCAGGGAAATTACCTGTGTGTAGTCAGAGATAAACGTAAATGTTTGCGATATGAAGCTGAGTCACATGATAGTCATCCCTGGCGCAACGTCAGACAAAGCGCACAGGTGTGTTGCCGTGGCAACCTGCAGGCTGATACCAAAACATAAAGTGTCGGTATTACGCATACGTCAGCGGCAGCTCCGGGGTGTGGCCTCGTCACACATGTCTCATCTGGCTCCAGGAGACTAATTGTCTGGGAGGAAACATGCTCATTAAAAATGCATGCGGAACATTCTCCTGAAGCAGTTCATCAGGGGGCATCCTCATCCTGGTGCAGTGGAACAGGCAGACAAAGGAAGTGGAAACAATATCTTGCTTTCTCTTTGTCTCAAATACTTCAGGTTCTTAAATAACATTTGTTTTTTTAAAGTTCTTAGTATTATTAACAGTGCCCCATTCATCCATTTAAAAAAAGCCACTGTTTAGTTTATTTTAAGGTAAAGCTGCAGGAATTTCCTGTTTAGAAAGTCATCCTCAAAAGGCCACTGTAAGTGTATGATGGAGTTTTAAGGTGGTATCAAGGTGGTATACATTCGAACTTACATCCTTTTTGTTAGAGATCTGAGGTCACCAAAAAAATAGCAGGTGCTTCGAGCTGTCGTATCCAGGCCAGACACTGTTAATAGCACCCCTGGTGGGTAGAATATGCGCTCTACGCTCCCAGTGTTTATTAAAATCTGCATATTCTAATCTTCTAAAAACTGCTTTTTCCCCCTTAGTCAGTCTGACAGTGTGTATTTTTTTTTATTATTTCAGAGTTGCAGAAAGCTCTTCAAAAGAAGCCTAAAAAGACGTGCATTGTGAAAATGGTCGGAACAAGAAACTTGTGGAAGAACATCGTTGTGCTCTGTGTCAACTCGTAAGTAATAAAGAGTAAAAAAGGTTGGTGTTTCGACGTGTGTTGGTCGGGCCATTTTCTTTACATTCCCAGTATAAACCTGAACCCTAGATGCATCATTGATCAGTGGCCATTGGCCCGTTTGCCCTTCCTCATGTGTGCTGGTCTCTATTTTCTCCTCCAGTGGGATCTTTCCTTTCCTCTGTTCTTTAGGACCTCGTCTCTAGCTGTGCAGAACCAGCCTAACTCCTGCTCCTGCACGCTCTGTCCCTGACTCCCGAATCCGCATACATTTTACATGAGCTTTGTCCTTATGAAATATTAGACAAGACGGAGAAGGGTGTGAGTGTTTGCCCGTGTTTTGTGTGCATGTGTGTTTGCTAGTCGGGTGTGGGATTATTTGTCTGCGTCAGTTCGACAGTGTTCATATGTTTGTGTAGTTTAGAGATTAGAGCAACGATCTTCACTCTTCCCATTCTGTTTCCACTCGTCCTGCAGCTTCTGTTATTACTTTCTTTTTTTAATTTTTTTTTTTACCTTTGCTTTAACTCTATTTCACAGCATTTCCTGCCCACAGGGGCTGCAACATTTTCCAAATGTGTACACAAGAGTGCTTTGATTGCTTTTAGCCCAGAGGTCGGCCCCAAAATAACCAAGTTTATAATGTATAATAACTGAAACTTAGCAATAAATAAGAAAATTAGCGGGGGAAAAAAGGCCTGAGAAGGAGGGATAAGAAAACAAATCATGAAAATTAGGGCGCATTAAGAATGGGCCAAATCTGCTTCATGTTGGTAAAATTGGACAGAATTCAGTTCTAGGTTTCACAAAAATTATTTGCCAAAACAGTTTTAGGAATAGTAGCTGCGGATGGACCGAGCTGAACCTCAATGGATGTTTATCTTATCTGCCAATTGCAGAATAATGAGTCACGTTTTATTAGTTGGATTTATGGTTTCATTTGATCTGGATCCTGTGTTGGAACAGGAGCTGTGTCATTATATTAGTGTTTTTTTGGCAGTTTAAAAGAGTCTGTCTATCTGTCTTTATCTACACTGTTACGTGTCACCCCCTGACCCCTGACCTCTCCCACCTCACCTCTTCTCCTGTTTTTGACGCAGGCTCACAGGATACGGCATCCACCACTGCTTTGCTCGCAGCATGGTGGTCCCTGAGGCCCAGGAGACCACCATGTTCCACAACTTCTATGCAGACTATTACACCATGGCAGGTATTGCGGTGGCGTCCTGCATGGCTCTGTGCCCAGCAGTGGGTCTGATGGGCCGGCGTGGAGGCCTTCTGATGTTCATGATTATCACTGCACTGGCTTCGCTGCTGCAGCTGGGCCTGCTCAACTGTGAGTAAACTGCAGTTCCATTTCACTTACATGTGAAATTCTGATGGTTCACACAGTGGGATGCCAGTGGTTGGAGAGTATAAATATTAGTGTGTATTACTAGACTGGAAAATATTTTCAATGTTGAAATAGTGAAACATATATACGCTTTAGATTAAATTAAATCACGTTTGTTTGCAGAAATGTACACAGAGAGTAAGTAGAAAGCACACAATATGCTAGGTTGTTTGTAATTGAGTTGTCAAACACACATTCAAATCCTTCTTTTGGTCAATGTGTTGCAGAAAGGGGTCGTACACAGACCACAGGTCAGATTATTCAGTGACAAACTAGTCTGACGTTGATGTGATGTTTAACTCAAATCAAGGCTTTGTTCTTGTTTTCTGTCAAATATCTCTGAGTCCTGTCTCACATTGGTTTTTTACAAACTCACACTGAACCCGTCTGTGTTTCTCCTCTAGTGTTGGGGAAGTACAGCGGCCATCTGAATATAGGTAAGACTGTCATTTTTTTTTCTCTTCTTATTTTCACCTAAACCGAAGCCATTACTCCAAACCTCCCACTGTAAAAGTTATTGTAAGGATAATGACACACGTACATGTGTAATTTGAATTGTTAACGTAATAAAATGTAACGTCATCGTAATTTGACCGGCCGCTCACTTATTTATTCCCTTCGTGTGGAGGCGGTCGAGCATCTTGGTTACAGAGCTGTGAATCTCGACAACAGCCTTGCCTTCACTGGACTCCTATTTATCAACGTGTTCTAATCCTCTGCACTAATCCCACTGTGGGAAAGAGAACTAATCACAGAGTGGTGTGTTCTGATACTCCCTTCACCACCAATAGAAAAAAACAAAAATAAATCATATTTATGTATACCAAATATATATGTATACAAAAATAACCACTGTTATACCCAAAATACCACTATGTGTATATATATATATATATATATTTAATTTATATTTTCATATACTTTTCCATTAACACAGGTTAGTACATACTTAAGTCTCCAACTCGATAAGTCTAATAATAATAAAAAATTCTTTCTTTTTCTTTTTTTTGTCCTGAAATATTCCCATAAAGTCACATGTATAACATTGCCTGTACATCTTTTAGATACTAAAGGTCTAGTTCGACATATTCATGATTATTGATGTATTTGCAAGAATGTTTTTTTTTTCTTCAGACCTCAGACCTCAATAGAACAGTTGTCCTGGTCCCACTGCTAGGGGCACTCTTGAATCCCATAAATATGTGTGTGTGTGTGTGTCTCCTGCTTTGTCTGCAGATAGCTCCGGTACGCTGAATAAGAATTTCTCCATTGCCTTTTCCATCATCGGCATGTTTTCCTCCCATGCGGTCAGCAACCTGAGCATCTTTTTTTGTGCTGAGATTACACCCACGGTGATCAGGTGAGACCCCCAGAAGTGTGCAGTGTGACCCGCAGCGTCACGGGTTTGTAAGGTAAAACAATTTAATAGAGAGGTTCAGCTGCTCTTCTGTTTATGAACAGAGGGGGCCTCATAATCACACACAACAGATTATTAGAACGCATTCAGTACGTTGTCTGTCGAGTATTTACATACATTTACATTTATACATTTTATTATTTTATTATTTATTTATTATTTATACATTTGGGAAGTGAAACCTGCAGGAAACTCCAAGACACACTCGGGCACAAAGTTTAAAATAAATCGATGTGTTAAATGTCCGATATTTTAGTTCATAGGGACACTCGTTATTTTCAGTAGTTTTTGTTCCTTTTTCTATGTACAGAGCACCCAGCACCTTCTACGAAAATTGTATAAAGAGTGACATTGATTGAAGGTCATGCGTCCTGAGCAGTGGTTTCTGCCTTTTGGCCTTCTGAATGTCTTCTGAAAACCAACATTGGTTTCCACTTTTAAAAACTGCACTTTTTACAGAGACAAAAACACCCATTCCTTTTAGTTGAAACAGCTTCCAGTTCCTATTTGAGAAGCTTCTGGAAACCACCAAAATCTCCAGTTTTCCTTTTGATTATCAGAAAGATATTTAGGGAAATTTCAAGACTACATCTCTTATTTTTTTCTACGGAAAAGAGATCTATCATTCAAATGAGTCATCTTCTCTGTTATTCCATGACACCACTGCATGAACATGTTCTTGACTTATGCAACGGTTTTGGGTTTGGTGACTATGCTCAACGCGCGCCCCTCAGTGGTGACTGTGGAGAAGGACACGACAGTAGAGGAGTAAGGCTGAGTGGCTTTACTGCAGCACTCTCTCTGCTGCCGTTTGATAAAAAGCCTGTGAAACATTAACAGCTGATTACAGCGATAAATAACGACCTTCATCTCCGTTCAAGTGGAGACTTTAGACATGTGTGATTACAAACCCTGTCAGGTGACTGTTGTGTGTATTCTTACAGGGGTGGAGGCCTGGGCCTGGTCTTAGCCAGTGCTGGCTTCGGCATGCTGACCGCCCCCATCATGGAGCTGCACAATCAGAAGGGCTACTTCCTTCACCACATTATCTTTGCCTGCTGCACCCTAATCTGCATCATCTGCATTCTCCTGCTGCCAGAGACTCGCTACCAGCCCCTCCCAGAGACCCTGGCCGATGGGGAGAGCTACACTCGTCAGCCTCTCCTTCTCCCTAGGAAACCAGGGGAACAGCACCTCCTGCTGGCGCAGTCTGAGAGCAGCAGGGACTACACAAGGGTTCATGACACCCCGCTGCACGAGGCAGCAGTCATTGCAGTGTCCACCATGGACTCCACTGCCTCATCGGCTGTGGATCTGACCGTCCCCTCGGTCGGGGACATGTCCGGTCCCACCTTCACGGACTTGCACCCCGGCAAGACTGAGCTTAAAGACCTCAACGGCCAGTCAGTGGCATCCCCCGTCACGCCACTGAGCAAAGACAACGTCATACGTGCCAGCAAAGAACACCTGCTGTCTTCCACCCCGTTACACAAAGCCCCCTCCATCACAGACCCACTGTTAGGTGGTGCTGAAGAACCTCAAGCAATAGTGCAGCACCCTCTGGAACCTCTGACCGACTCTACCTTTCATGAAATGAACGAGATTGATCCTCCTGCTCCTTCAACTCCTCCTGCACCTCCGCCTGTGCCTGCCTCCTTAACGGTCACGCCCATCATCGAGCCCACACCCAGCTCCATGTTGGAATCCCCGAACCCTGAAATTAACGACATAGACACCATTGCCGTGAAATTTGATACGAATTTATCAGAGGACTCTCAAGTTACGCCGGCTCCTTCCGCTTCTGCTGCTCCCTGTGACTCCCCTACTCCATCTATGCATGAGAGCCTGCTTCCCTCCCCTAGTCCCTCCCCCGCTCCCTCCCCTGTTCCTATGAAAGACTACAATCTTTCCAACGACCCTCTTCCCTCCATTAGCACGGACTCTGACATTCCCAAAGATTTAAAAGTAGAAGATTCTAGTTCCCCCCCTGCTGCTGGAGATTCCCCCACACTCCCAATTGAAAACTTGCAGCCATTAGAGTCAGAGTCTGGTGCTGTCGATGATGCATCTCCCCATCCTCAACCTCCCTTAAATCAAGTTTCCCCTTCGACCACTCCTCCACCACCACCACCAACTGACTCGGAGCACATGCCTTCAGAGGACCCTTGTCCTGCCCCTCTCACAGATACTCCTGCGCCGACTCCAAACATTCTCCCCATCACACCAATCGTGAACAGCTCCACTCCAGAACCAGACACACTAACTGTTAAAGACAGCGTTCCAGATTCAGATACTAGTCTCGCCTTAGACTCAGCACCCACTTCAGCCACAGATTTAGGCTCCTTAAATGTAACCCCCTCTTCGCTACTAGACTGCACCGTCTCCTCCCCCATAGACTCAGGTGCCCTCGCCATCACGGACAGTGCCAGCACAGAAAACAACACCGTCAGCGACCTGACTTCATCGTCGTCATGATCCAGTGTTGCTGCCAGGAACCGGAGCTTTATGGCTGCAGCAGGAGAAAAAGGCAGCCCATGTCTGACGACCACCGGGGAGAAAGGGGAGAGAGGTCTTGCTTGGACTTCAGGTGAAGACTGTTCCCGTCTGGAGTTGAGTAGACATGTCTTACGCCATTGTTGTATGTTGGTTCTCAGTGACCCTGCGACCTCGCCCCCCCTCCCTTATCCTTTCTTCCTTTAGCCACTAAACAAGACCACCAAGTGAGAGAGTGCCAGAGGCTGGTTTGTAACAATGTGACACTGTCTTCTGCTCTTTTTTTTTGAATGTCACTGGAAATCACCAGCCTTTAAACTATTCTTGTTGTTAAATGAATGGGAAAAAATTACATTCTGTCATTTTATGAAAACTTAGTACTATACCTAGAATCACTGACATGTCTCATCAAGACTGGTGGTTGGTGATACTAACAAAAAAAAATTAATTGTTGCTTTGGTTAAATAAAATATCTGTCTGAAATATTTTTGAAAAAAAACACACAAAAAATGCCTTACCTATGTGGACAATAAGTGTTTTTCTTTGAGAAAAAATAATGCCAAAAACAACTGACCAAAATTAAAAATAGCGCAGTGCTCAAACGTTTCCATTGAGGCAGTATTTTGAGAGACACTGTGAAGCATGACCCCTGTCGGAAATGTAGAAAGTTAATTTATTAATATTTCTTAAATAAATTTAAAACAGCCAGTTAAAAAAATCATCTGGGAAGAAGTTAAAAATTTGGTATGCAGGAATTTTGTTTTTTCTGTATTTGTAAACAGAAAAAGAAACGGGTCCTCTTCTTTCTCCTACAGGGGGTGCTAAGTAATGTAGTTTGTAAGTCCTGCTTCAAGAAAAAACCCTGTATTTTGGTACAAAATTGTCATGAACTTTACATTTTTAAATCTTCATCCCTTAAAATAATCCTAAAGAAAATCAAATTTGTGTGAATCTCCAGCGCTAAGGCTTGGCAAAGCAAAGCAAATTTACATTACAGTTACATTACTGCCACCTAGTGGGTCTATTTTTACTTGTTAATGTTTTGGTCCTGACATTAGATGAAGGCATGAAAAGGAAATCATGTCAGAGGGTTAGGGTTATGAGCTTGATTGATTGATTCTGTCGTTTATCCTAAGGAATTCCTGCTTACTGCAATTTTTAACACGCATAAGAGAAGTGACACTGGGTTCAAAATTACCCATATTTTGTCAATATGAAGACATTTATTTTTTCAATTATTTGAGTTCATACCAGATATGATATGCAAATGCTTTTATTTGTAAATGTGATATTGTAAGCAAAAGCCTCATAAGTTGTTATTTTCCCTCTACTTTAACTTTGAAAGTATTATTTGAACATTCCTCAGTGGCATGTCCTTATTGTGCAATTCTAACAGTATTTGTGGCAACCCGGTGGCCGGTGCCACCTTAATATTTACGGTGGGGACAAAGCATGAAATTGGTGTCAGAAAAACAAAATATTAAAAAAAAAAAAAAATTAGCAAACCACAACAAAAAAAATCCATAGGCGTTGTGACATTCACCGACCTTAGCGTGTTCTCCGAATCATGTTCTTACATTTAAGGACTTCTCGTACTGTATGTCATCAGTGTGTTGATGCACAGCTTGGTTTACCTTAAAATGCAATATTTCATACCTTATCAAAATCAAATCACAGGTCAAATCTTTTTTTTTTTTCACACAACTTATCAGTGATTGTAAAGCAGTACAGTTATTTTTGGGAGGCACGATTTCTTCCATGTCCATATATGGACTGCATTATATTGGACTGTGTGATGTGACGGGTGTAGTTACATACTTTGTACGTTGCAAGTGATGATATTTGTCGATGACAGTTGTGTGTTTATGGGAAGACCACTGTTTACAACAATCCTCATGCTAACAATAATACTAAGTAATAATACTAACAAAACTGTACTGTAAAAACCTAAGAGCCAACTGGATGATGTCTCAACATTTCAAATGTGATTAAAAACCTTTCAGCATACCACACTACGTTCAGATAATCAGTGATTTGTTAAAGGAAAAATTCAGCCATTTTTCAACGCATGGTGCTGTTGTTTGAGGGCAGTGGGTTCTGCCAGTAGGGAGGGGGCGCACCAAGACAACTTGACTCCACCAAGACCTACTCATGATGGTCTCAACACTATGCAGGTTCTCTGGTTCTGGTGATAGACTTGTCAACTGATAGACTGGTTAACTCCGACTCCAGGTCCAGGGTGTACGCCACTTTTGCCTGATGTCCGCCACAGTGTTTGTGGGGAAAGAACATACATCATTAGATGCGACTGAGTTGTGGGACTTTGTTTAAAAAATTTTCTGCAAGAAATCTGTTCATGTTGCATAGCACTTGTAGCACTATTTTGAGCATATTAAGAGGCAAAAGGTCTTCACAATCAATCCAATATATGAGCTTTTTATGATGACTACTTGGTACTTTCAAACTACAGGGATGTACTGAAGAAGGCCGAATTTTTCCTTTAAGGAGTCAAACCACTGAACTGTTTTGTCATTCTCATTTTATTTACTTAATTAAGAAGAAGATCTTGCAGGAACTTTACTCACCAGATGCTCTTTTATAAGACTTGGAGGTGTACTGACAAGGGCTACATGCCATTTAGTACGTGAACGACCGGGTAAACCTGCCCGATCTTTGTTCTCGATAGGAGGAGTCATCGTGTTTCAAGTACTAGCAGTAATATTTTGAGCCCATGATCTCAGCGCCATGTTGCTATGCCTCAAAGCACAACACCCTGCAATCATGTGACGTCCGATTTGGCAGTGCTCAGTATTTTTTCATTAAAAGGGTAAAAGATTAGTTTTGAATACAACACGGTGAATATAAAATGCACACTTTTGTAGTACAGCCAGGTGTATCTACATTATCGGACAGGGGGGTGCACATGGGTTTAATAAGGATCCCCCGGCTTCTGCCCTGGGCTGTGGGCTCACTCTTGTGGTCAGTAGCTTGTCGTTACTCCTACTCCTTGCCGTCTGTGAGTGTTGTTTCTCTGTCTCAGTGTTCGTGTTGCCAATGTTGAAATCTATTATCTCCTTAACTCCATGCAACACCAGTGTGAAGGCAATGACAGCACAACACGAGCAGTCTCCTAGGAGATCTGTTGCTTCCACCTGGACAACCCTCGTGCATTTGTTACACAGGAAAGATGGGAGCTGTTGTGTTATGGTTTAGTTTGGTTTGATTAGCTGTACAATTGAAGTATAAAGCAGTGAACATATTCCTAAGCAATGATTGGTTGGGCAGACGGGCACTTACCTTATAAAAAGCAAAAACATGGTTTATTCCATTGTCTATAGCAGATGTGTGGAAACACTCAGGTTTGTTGATGTGAAAACTCTTAGACGGCGGAGTGAATGAACTGAAAGAAGTATTTTGCCATGAAGTTCCCTGTGTACACTTTTCAGGTTTTGCTCAATGTGCAAATCTCCCCACTGGAGGTTTGAATGAATGTAAAAAAAAAATGAAAAAATCGATTGTAACCTTTTTAATTTTCAATTGTTTGTTTTCATTTTGTTGCTGTTTTAACAGACATGATGCACTTGTACATAAGCCATACTGGTTGTTAAAATAAACCACTATTTATTGATCAGCTGTGAATATCTGAGCTCTGTAATGACTAATATATTTAATTATTTAACAGTTAAATAATTGACTGTTGTACAGTGAGATTTCTACACCATTTCTTCAACCAAGGAACCTGTTTTTAATGAGTTCTGAACCACTTTTATTTTTGTTTTGGTGCATAATTATCTTTTGTTGTTGTTGTTTTTTAAACTTAGTTATTATAAATGTTTTTCTTTTTCACAATAGTTTTTGGTTAATTTTTTACTGATGATCAAATTTTAGTTCTTTATCTCTTTTGCATATGTCACAAATCTAACATTTATTGTTTGTTGCTAAATAACGGGAGTAATTTCAGGGCTTAAGCTGTTTACTTTTTGGCAAACACTTTTTTGTGTCTATCCTTCAGCCAAAATGTATTTATATTTTTTCCATATTTTGTTTACTTTTATCTCTGCAATGTCTGTGCACTTCAACTATGAGTTATCTTTTAGCTAACTATTTAGAATTTATTTTTTTGTTGTTTACATTCTTTCTGTCCTGCATGGCTTTCTGCAACAGTCCAGTTGACCAACATTTAAACTTGAATGACAACTTCTACCATGCAATTCATTTAACACTGATGGACAGTAACTGTCCACTGATGAAGGCAAGTAATTACTAAGGCAGTGGTCAATGACAGTAGGATAGGCCAAGGCGTGGCTGCCCTGCGGGGTCCTAGAGCCTATATTTTATTTTTTTAAAACTTTTAAAGTGGGTTTGACGACAAACCAAATATTTTTGTCACTTTATAAAATAATCAAGCTCTTTGACTACAGATGTAATTGTATTTATTTGCAAATGAGTTATTCCATCATTTTACTTTGTAAATTGACTTATTTAAGCAGTGTCCGAGGTTGTGTTGTGACGAATGGAAAAAAACCGTCTTTCTTTTCTTGTCTCAGTTTTCCAGGCATTCAGGCATTGTGCGTCAGGAAAAATTATCAATCCTGAACATGCGAGGCTAAGGTTCATTATTATCCTGATAAAATCTCTCATCACTTCACAAGAAAATGAGCAGACTTCATCGTCCGATCCCAGTCCTGCAGGGTAGAGGCCACGTTTCCTCTGCCCGGGATGCAGTTATGTCATGTCAGGAGGAGGAGGAGGAGGAGGAGGAGGATGATACAGCAGCATTATCCTGCGCTCCACTGCATCAAACCCCGGCCATCCTATTGGCCTTAGAGTATGCTGCGATGCTACGACGGCGCCTGACGTCATCCGGCCGGCAGCACGTTAACGTATATCCACCGAATCAACCCTCTCCCTGGAAATGAGGCAAGTGCTGATTTTGAGGAACGCAGCCTTGAGAAGCTGAAGGCTGAACACCGGTGAAGTCGTGACGCAGCTCTGTGCCCGCATTTACTGCGCATCATGAGGGAGATCGTTCACATCCAGGCTGGTCAGTGTGGAAACCAGATTGGGGCAAAGGTAAGCTGAAAATGTTTATCAGTAAAGATCTAAATATGAAGTTTATTTATGTGACGTTTATTTTTGTGGCTCACTCTGTGCTGTGCTGCAGCTCTGTGGCCTCTCACTGCAGCTGCATGCATCAGCATTGTTTTGTAGCTAAGCAGATAATGAGCATTCAGCAAAACACCTCACCGAATTCTGCTTTTTTTTTTCCATAATAAGATGACAGACACTGACTGTAATTATGTTTGTTATGTTTCAGTTCTGGGAAGTGATAAGTGATGAGCATGGCATCGACCCCACAGGTACCTACCAAGGTGACAGTGAGCTGCAGCTGGAGAGGATAAATGTCTACTACAATGAGGCATCAGGTAACTGCTTTGGTTAAATACAGGTCTTTGTTTATGCATGATGTCATTTCAATGTCACTGCCGTGTGTTCAGGTGAAAGTAGGTCCCACCGTGTGTGCAAGGAAATCAGGACAGAGAGCGTGATAAAATCTCTCCCCCTCTCTCTCTCCCTCTCTCTCTCTCTCTATCCGTCTTCCTCTTTCTGTCTCTCTCTCAAGGGAGGACAGGTATCTGCAGTCTCAGAGTAGCTGCCCCCGCCGCCACTCCACACCACACCACACCACACCACACCACACCAAACCAAAACCCCAGTCTCATTTCACTGTTTGTCTGTTTTTATGAAACATGTTGAAGGTCATCATAGATGCATTATGCGTATGTGCCTGCAGCTGTGACACATTATTACACAGAAATCGTCGATTCGGCCTCTTTTGGCTGATGATGCTCTCACGGGCAGACGAGTCCATGCAGGTCTATGTACGCGTCATACGTTTTTGCTAAAAAAAAAAAAAAAAAATCCTCACACCAGCAAAGCCAGCAGATGATTCACACCCTCATGCTGCAACTCTGTCCCACATCCTAAGAGAAGGCGGTATTGATCCGTTGTTCTGTGCGTCAAATGCTGACATCAGTGTCATCTTCTGGGTGACGCTCGCCCTGGCAGTCTCTCACTGAAGTAAATGTGTGCAGAATTCCCCCCCTTAAACAAGCAACATGTAGTTGAAAAAAAAGAAAAGGAAAAAAGACTAAAGAACAAGGGGAAGATCACATGACTGTACTGAGCTCAGCAAATTGAGCTTGTCCAGTCTGAGCAGTTTGCTGCCGGTGGCACAAAGGAAAGAGCAAAGAACTAACAGTGAAAAAAAACAATTCAAGCTCCGTCAACAGGGTGTGGCGTCTTGTAGCAGTAGTACTGCCAACCAGAGTCATTTATTAATATTCTATTAACGCCCTTTAACACTAATATGAAACATATGGTAAAAATCAATGGTATGAGACAGCTGGGTTTTTTTCGCTCATTACTAATGCTCTGACCTCATGCCCCCTGAGACTATTGATACCCCCCTCCCACCCTTCTATCCATTTCTTCCCCCTCTGTTTCTGTTCTATGCTGTTGTTCATTCAAAGGCAGTAAATATGTCCCCCGTGCCATTCTTGTGGACCTGGAGCCCGGCACCATGGATTCAGTCCGCTCCGGGCCATTTGGACAGCTTTTCAGACCTGACAACTTTGTCTTTGGTGAGTGTCTGGGGAGTAAATCACTGGGTAGTTTATTGCAAAAACTACCCATGGTACATACACAGCATAGAAGTGTGTGTATCAGCGACTGCTGTTCTGAGAAACTGGGTTTCTTAAGGGATAGTATACAGTACTAGTATTATACGTTTGTAGCAAACCCTCCTGCAGACCTTTTTGCAGCAGACATGGTTTGCACCGTCCGTGTGCAGCTGTGTTAGACTCAGAAGTCTGTTCCAGTGAGTCAGCGGAAAAATAGGGCAATCTAATAGGAGGTGATGCAGCAGAGCTCGAAACAAATGAGGAAACATGAGCCAAGAAAACGGCATCAAGGCCAAGCTATTGATTTTGTTTCTTCGGTACAAAGGAACTGCTCTCAAAATAGTAGGTTTCAGTAACTGCTGCAACAATTACAGGCGATCCTTTTTACCATTTAATTTGTTACACGTTATCACAAGTTCATCTTCTTAAATACTTTGTTAAAAAATCTTCTCAAGGGAGAATTCCTGTCTATTTCAACATATAGCTGTCAGTGCTCCTGAAGTACTTTTAGTTTAAAAGTTGACATGCTGGTTGCGAATAAAGCCTAGCAGATAACAATCAAGTCTGATGGGGCAAGTTGCTAGAATGCTTTTGCCTCTAAATGTGCTCAAAACATCATTACAAGTGCAGTACAATCTAATCCCAGAGTGGGCTAGATTATAAACAATTAGAAATAGGAGTTCTATTAAAGTAAATTCAAGGAAAACAACCAAATAGACTTTTGGAAACATTTATAAATTCATACAGCACACAACATATACACATACTTTCTAGTTCTTGGATCCCCTTTTTTACTAAAGAAATACAACAAAATTGAAAGATTAAAACCTGTGAATCAAAATAGAAATCTGTGTTGCAGATTCCTACCTTTTGTAACCCTGAAATTTCTCCCCTTAACAAAGTTAATGAGCAAAAACAATTTACAGTTTTAGAGTTGGTTTCTCTGCATTACTCTAAAATAAAAAGTGTATCTTTAAAGAACATAACTACATTTTTTTAACCTTATTTGTTTTTAAATCATAATAAATCCAGGTCAAAGCGGAGCAGGAAATAACTGGGCCAAGGGTCACTACACTGAGGGAGCAGAACTGGTGGACTCAGTTCTAGATGTAGTAAGGAAGGAGTCTGAGAACTGTGACTGCCTGCAAGGCTTTCAGCTCACCCACTCGCTGGGAGGTGGTACGGGCTCAGGGATGGGCACTCTTCTCATCAGCAAGATACGGGAAGAGTATCCCGACCGCATCATGAACACCTTCAGTGTCATGCCTTCACCCAAAGTGTCCGACACTGTGGTGGAGCCGTACAATGCCACTCTGTCTGTGCACCAGCTCGTTGAAAACACAGACGAGACCTTCAGCATTGACAATGAAGCCCTGTATGACATTTGCTTCCGCACACTGAAGTTAACCACACCCACCTATGGAGACCTCAACCATCTTGTGTCAGCCACCATGAGCGGTGTGACCACCTGTCTTCGCTTCCCCGGCCAACTTAACGCTGACCTCCGTAAATTGGCAGTCAACATGGTGCCCTTCCCTCGCCTGCATTTCTTCATGCCGGGCTTTGCTCCTCTCACGAGCCGAGGCAGTCAGCAGTACCGCGCCCTGTCCGTGCCGGAGCTCACACAGCAAATGTTTGATGCCAAAAACATGATGGCAGCCTGCGACCCACGTCACGGACGTTACCTCACCGTGGCGGCCATCTTCCGTGGCCGTATGTCGATGAAGGAGGTGGACGAGCAGATGCTAAGTGTGCAGAACAAGAACAGCAGCTACTTCGTCGAATGGATCCCGAACAATGTCAAGACGGCTGTGTGTGACATCCCACCACGTGGTTTGAAAATGTCTGCCACCTTCATTGGCAACAGCACAGCCATTCAGGAGCTGTTCAGGAGGCTCTCTGAGCAGTTCACCGCCATGTTCCGCCGCAAGGCCTTCCTCCACTGGTACACTGGTGAGGGAATGGATGAGATGGAGTTCACTGAAGCCGAGAGCAACATGAATGACCTGGTGTCAGAGTATCAGCAGTACCAGGATGCCACCGCCGACGAGATCGGTGAATTCGAGGAAGATGAAATGGAGGATGAGGATGAAGTTCGCCACTGATGACATTACACAAACATGACTTTCTTAAATTATTACTTTTGTCATAGCAATGCTGGAAGCACATACATAAGGCTGGGGTCCTGCTAGCTATTTAACAGAAACTACAACGCTGCCGCACATGACAACAGCTTTTACTAAGAAAGAAAAATCTATTGTCAAAATAAAACAAAGCAACTCTAGTTGTGTGTGGTTTTCCAACTCATGCTTTGCCAATGTCATACAACTAGTACGGTGTTGTTCCATAGACATTTTTTACATTCACTTAACGTGCACTCACTGTCTTAAGTCTCCAATAAAATGTCAAGTTCTTGCAGAATTTCACCTCATGTTTTATTTAATAGTTACACAACTAAAACTTAAAAATACAACCTAATATAGAGCCAATGAGGTAAAAAAGGGTTAGTCAGGGTGGAGTGGAAGAATAAAGTAAAACCTACAAGATAAAAAGAACAGAAGATTGATGCTGCAATTTTTTTTATACTATAATGAGAATAAAATAATTCCAGAAAACATCAAGTTAGAAAAGGACAGAGTAGAGAACTGCTGAAGTGGAGGAAAATATTTTCAAACAAACAAACAGAAACAGATTTCATGGGCAATGTTTTGACAAAATCACAAGCAGGAAGATGAGGATTCATTTAAAAATGTCCACTACACCAGATACTCCACGACATCCTAAAAAGCCACAGAAAATAACAGAGGAGGGTGGGAAGAGGAAGAGGGACATCCTGG
>NC_024326.1:6711510-6713491 GCF_000523025.1 Cynoglossus semilaevis
AAAATGTGTCTGTGAATGTTGTTCATTTGTTGTTGGATTGTCTGACGTCAGACAGCATGCACCAGGAGCGCAACACTACAGACACGTACGGACACAGAAGAGTTCTTCACTCCGCAGTCTCTGCTGAGAGACTGATATAAGGTGACATCATTATGTTATGACTGACTTCCTGAACATTTAGACTATTTATTAATTATTAATTTAATATACAGTACTATTAGCCAATATAAATATTGTATGAGACTATCAAAAGAACAAATCATACTAATGGTATTCATGAGAAGTGAGTTTCTTTTGTTCTGTATTTTCTTCTCTTTAAGTAAGCGTTTAAGAGAGTCATTATAGTTATAGTTATGTAAAAATGTCAGTAAAAAATTCAGTGTTGCACTCTCCACACAAACAGATTTTAATTAAAAATTAATTGACCGCACATTTTTGCATAGTTTGTTTATTTGGACAGAGTAAGTAGACAGTAGCACTTGACAGTTTAAGTTAAGAGTTGTACTTGACAGAGTAAGTAGACAGTAGCAGTATAGAGTTGTAGTATAAAGTTTTATTTCAAAGTTGTAGTTGACAGAGTAAGTAAACAGTAGCAGTTGAGTGTTGTAGTACAAAGTTTTATTTCAAAGTTGCAGTTGACAGTTTAAGTTAACAGTTGTAGTTGACAGAGTAAGTTAACAGTTGTACTTGTCAGAGTAAGTAGACAGTAGCAGTATAGAGTTGTAGTACAAAGTTTTATTTCAAGGTTGCAGTTGACAGTTTATGTTAACAGTTGTAGTTGACAGAGTAAGTTAACAGTTGTACTTGTCAGAGTAAGTAGACAGTAGCAGTATAGAGTTGTAGTACAAAGTTTTATTTCAAGGTTGCAGTTGACAGTTTATGTTAACAGTTGTAGTTGACAGAGTAAGTTAACAGTTGTACTTGTCAGAGTAAGTAGACAGTAGCAGTATAGAGTTGTAGTACAAAGTTTTATTTCAAGGTTGCAGTTGACAGTTTATGTTAACAGTTGTAGTTGACAGAGTAAGTTAACAGTTGTACTTGTCAGAGTAAGTAGACAGTAGCAGTATAGAGTTGTAGTACAAAGTTTTATTTCTAAGTTGCAGTTGACAGTTTAAGTTAAGAGTTGTAGTTGACATAGTAAGTAGACAGTAGCAGTTGAGTGTTGTAGTACAAAGTTTTATTTCAAAGTTGCAGTTGACAGTTTAAGTTAACAGTTGCAGTTGACAAAGTATGTAGACAGTAGGAAAAAAAAGTAAAGAAAAAAAAACTTAAGAAAAAAAAGTAAAAAAAATAAAGTTAAAAAAAAAGTTAAAGTAAAAAAAAAAATTAAAGTTAAAGAAAAAAAAAACTTAAGAAAAAAAAGTAAAAAAAATAAAGTTAAAAAAAAGTTAAAGTAAAAAAAAAAATTAAAGTTAAAGAAAAAAAAAACTTAAGAAAAAAAAGTTTAAAAAAAATTAAATATAAAAAAACTAAAGAAATAAAAACTAAGTGTAATAAGTGTACTAGTACAGTCATAAGTGGGTGCTCAAACTCAAATTTAAATTTTAAGTTTAAAGTTAAAGCTAAATCTGAAACTTAAACTTTCACTTGAGCTTGAGCATAGCATAGCTTAGCTTAGCTTAGCTTATATAGAAGACTGTATGTAAAACCAGCTATGCTATGCTAAGGTAAGCTATGCTATGCTATGCTGTGATGTGCTGTGCTATGCTAAGCTGAGCTAAGCTATGCTTGCCAATGCTAAGCTATGCATATAAATCCTTTGCTATGCAATAAAGGATTTTAAATAGTTTACAGCGAATAAATCAAAATGAAACTATATCAACCTGGCAGTCAGTTTACTTAAAATCCCTTTTTAATAAATAATGGTGCGTCAACATTCTATTGTCTGAAAAAAGTAAATAAAACTTGGCAAAACCTGGTTTTAATATTAATTTTAATTTCACTTTAAACACAATTTTAAACACTCGCTTTGTAGCCAAAA
>NC_024326.1:6713591-6750276 GCF_000523025.1 Cynoglossus semilaevis
TGTATTTGACATGAAAGTTGGGGAGAGTAGCGGTAAACGCTCGAGCACTGCCCGTTTTCATGACAACTACAAGTCTCCGAGGGCAGTGCAGCATGGCGTCGCTTAGCTCAATGACAGTGACACGGACTGGAGAACCTGAAGTTGTGGGTTCACCACCCGTCTAATCTGGAGAGCATAAGTCTCACCTGCCTTAACTGACCGGAAATGCCCCCGGAAAATGCGAGAAATGTGTGCCAGGGTCCTAGCCTCACAGTGGACACAAATGGACGATGCGGAGGCAGAAAAGAGCGGAAATCCCCGGAAAAAGTGACGAATGTGTGCCAGGGTCCTAGCCCCACAGTGGACACACATGGACGATGCGGAGGCAGAAAAGAGCGGAAATCCCCGGAAAAAGTGACGAATGTGTGCCAGGGTCCTAGCCCCCATGTGGACACAGGTGGGACAGGGGGGGAGAAAGGAAAGACCAGGGAAATGTGCCATGGGAAAAACAAATAAAAATAAAAAATAAAATAAAAATAAACAAAACAATTTTTTTACATACATCATTAGTTACATTATCTATTTTAATGCTTAACTTATCTACAATATTATCTAGATTATTAATTACATATGTATGTTAATGTAAATATAAATGTGATGCATAATCTCCTCCCTCCTCCCTCACAGCCCCTACCTTCTCACCTAATAATTAGGTGAGAACTAATAGCTTTATCTTTTAGGTTGCTTAGGTTAATGTAAATATAAGTGTGATGCATACAATCACAGGTTTCCAAGACTGTGTCTCTACCACTGAGCTCAGCAACCACATGCTCCACCTTCCGGGAATCTTGCGGAACAATATTATCTAGATGATTAATCACATATTATGTATGTTAATGTGAATATAAATGTGATGCATAATCTAATAATAATGTAATTAATAATAATAATAAAAACTCAATGTTGTCTGGGGGTGCTGTGAGTGTTGCTTCAAATCCTGCCATCAGTCTGTCACTCTACCCTGAACCAAACAGCCACACGTTTCATTCTCTGCGGAATTACTCTTTAAAGCATTCCTGGAGTTTGAGCACCTGCTGTGTCACCTGCGTGTCTGGACAAATATACAGACGCGACTGAGGGCTGGAGTGGAGAGGGGTCGTATGTGAACTGACAGAAGCCAGTAGGTCCAGAACAGCGTTTCTAAGCTCTGCCTGATCCGACTCACTGTGGACATTTCTCAAAACTGGACATCCAGTCCAAACAGAAGGTAATAAGTAATGGACGACCAACGCCGGAGCCAAAAGGTTTGCTCCAAACTACGGGGCAGAAGAGTTGATCTTTTCAATTGGAGTGGTACAAATGAAAACACTGGCTGTGTGGCTGTCCTGCAAGAAACCACATTTACTGCTTTCCTTGCCTTTTATTCTGATCAGGTGATAACGTCTGAACTAACTCGTGGAAATTTAAGGATCAATTTGGCATTGGATGAGCAACGGAGACTAAACATTAGCGTCCACAATGCAAAGGTGAGGGAAAACCGAGGGCTACACCCATGGACTTTATCTATAAGTAAAGGTAAGGCTAAAAATTGTTTTAAGTTTTGTTTTTTTTTTTGTTTATTTTAATAAACTACATAATGGCCTTTGTTTGTAACACAGTCGTGGCTTCTTCAGTGCTAATGCTAACACCGCAATGTAATAAAGACCACCTACATTTTCTTCATCTCTTTTTTTTGTTTAGATAAGGACAACAGTCACTGGATGCTTTATTCAACCACACAATAATACTCTGGAAACACCACTTCAACTCACCTGGCCTCAAACTTGGTGGAAGCTGTGGTCACTTCCATCGCCTCCTGCCATAACCACCTACAACACAGACACAATTGCAAGGTTCCAGGTCACTCTTGATCTACTAGGATACACATTGCACGGTGACAAATTCATCTTCACGTGATCCATGATTGGAGAAATGGCGGCGTGGAGAGTTCACCGGTCTCTCGGTTTTAAAAGTCTTGATGTGATCCAGAGTCAAAGAGCGTTTAGAGACAACACATGGCACTCAGTCATTTCAACATCATCAGTCCACGTCTTGGATTCCAAAACAAACATTAAATAATAATTTCATTTTTACTCCACTCTATCTATTTTATTTCTCATAACTGTGGAAAAACAAACAAAGATCAACAAACAAACACCACAATGGCATCGTGTTATAAAAGGCCTCATTTATTATTCATTTATTCGTCAGCATATTTGTTAATAAAACATCTGCCAAAAAAAAACAACAAAAAAAAAAAAAAACAATCCTCAATCTACTTCCTGCTTTTTACGGGTAAATGCGACCAAGTTCATTTTAAAGCACAGAAGCATCAATGTACTTTCTTTGCATAGACCTCACCACTGTTCCTTGCCTTCACACTCTTGCACACACTCCCGCAAAACACGCACACAGAGAGCTCAACCAGCCTTGAAAGAAGCACGCTCATTATTGACCCTATTTAATTAGCGACCCTCCAGACTCCAGGGTTTACTTACCTTCGCTGCCTACCGTGTTTACACGCGTGACTGATCTCATGCTGACTGTGACAGCTGTGACTCTGCTGCACTTACAGAAACACTTCAAAGAGCCAACATTAACCAATACAATCTCTACCTATCAGCATTTCTTATCGACCCCCAGTATTGTATCTACAAGTCAAAAAAGTTATTTCAAAAATACCGCCTTGCTGATTTCATCTGTCTAAATTGAGTAATAATGCTCTGCTTTAACTACTCATCTCTTCTGCACATAAAATGAATAAATTGCTCACCATAATGTAACATTTATTCCTCGTGTGAACTTCAATGCGAGCGTTTATTTACACAATCAATCTCTTCTAAAGATAAAAAAAATGCCCAAAACACATTATGCAATGTGTTTTGTCAGATCCTGGCTCAAATTAAAAAAAGCCTTTATTCAGTCTATTCTGTGATTAGGTGGAGCCTAGATCATGGACACAGGGGGAAACAAGTAGTTTTATTCAAATCAGACAAATGGAGAATTAAAACCATCTTCTATTATGATAATGCCATCAAACCATTCTGTATTAAACCAGGGGTCTCAAACTCCTGAACCTTAGGTCACCACCAGCTCCTGATCCAACAGTCTCTGGCCTGAACGTGATGTTGAATGCTAATAGATTTTTTTTTTCTGTGCCAGTCATCCAATCGGAACAATTTCCATTGAATCGTGGTGGGCTTTGAAGAAGAGTCTGCCGAATGCACAGTTGTAATGTAATGAAAAGTGGCTGCATGTGGGGTCAAAGGTCAAAAATCAGCTTATCTTATCATATAAACAGTGGATATAAAAGTCTAAAATGCCAGATTTGTAGGACGTAAAACAATGAGTCCTACAGGACTACTTCAATGTGACGTGTAATACTTGAGTCTCACTTATAAAACAAGAAAAAATATTTGAGAAGGTGAATAATAAATAAAACTGAAATTTTGGTCTGAAATTTTAAACCTCATATTAAAATATAATTTTAAAACATCTGACACTGAAAACACCCCAATGTAGTGAGGCTGTTGTAGGTACATTTGTATGTTTCAAATTGTACAAATCATGTCTTTTGTAATTATAAACAACACCTGAAGGATTGCTCTAAATTTGTGAAAAGACAAGAATAAGCTGCTGTTCAAGGAGGCAACAAGAAGAGAATGGATTTAGATTTAACATCATCTATGGCTGGTGTACGTTTGCAAAAATTGATATAAATTTTCTCAAAAGCAGGTAAGGACATGTATAGTTTCAGTTTTTACATATTCTTTATGTGCAAGAAGTTATCTTGTGTCCTTAAGTCTAAAAATAATACGCAGCAAAAGCAGATGTGCAAATCATCAAAACACCTTCACACCTACCATGAAGACTGCTGGCTTACAGGACCTGCAGCTGGAACAGGGGTTTATTCAGAGGAGAGGGAATAAGAATAAACTTTAAATGTCACTTTTTGGCCCCAGATGTAGCAATAGAAAGCAGGTCATCCAAACAGCCAAAATGCACCCAAACTTGGGAAATAATGTGCTCAATTAAATTTCTTTGATGGAACAGACCTTTTTTGTTTAGAAGAAATTCAAAGTCTCTGCTGTGACCTGAAGAGGTCTCAGCCCAGGAGACACTGTGTGTGTAACTAAAAAGATGTTTTTGACCAAAGAACCAGGTGGAGAGTGTGTGTTTACTCATGCGACCACGTTACTTCAGCTTATACTCAATTTAAAAGTAATACTTAAAAAACATTTATTTATCCTATTATTTTACATAATAGTACTTTAGCACAGATGTGTAGACTTTTATATCCACTCTCAGTATAATGTAGTATTATGTATGATTGGATGATATTTGAAATATATATANTTGCTGAAATCCCCACGTAGTTTTTCTGTGAATGTATCCAAAATAGACGATTGGGTTTAAGTCTACATTCTTTTCTTCCCCGATGTTTGATTTTTCAAAGACAATGAGTGTGTCAGTGTGACAATCTCAGTTTTTTTTCCCATGTCTGCAGCCCATGTGTTTGAAGCATGGTTTAGTTCAGTGCCTTTTTCCTGAGCAGTCAGAAGTCAGTGCCTGTCAGGTGGTGTATTTGAGTTTGGATGTCTGTGAGTGACACGAAATACTGGACAGTGAAGGAATCCCGGTGTTAGCTGTGGAGCCTTGATTCTCTACAAACATCGGGTCCAGACAAGCAACCTTGGCAGCGAAAAAGGCGTGGATACAGTGAAGCACGGCAAAGAGGTTGGAGAACTCCAGCTCCTTGGGGAAAAAGTGATGAAAAACCAATATTAAAACATTATTAAAACTTTTTTTAAATTATTATTTACTTTTTGTCATTTGGAGTTTTTGTGTGTGTGGTACCTTTGCTTCGATGGACTTGGAGTCTTGATTTTGGAATAAAAACTTGATCTTGCTTTTTCCGTCATCTGATGATCCTTTGAGTTGAGAGAACTTGTATCTCCACAGCACGGCCTGGAGGTCAGGGGTTACAGCGATTAGGGCAAATTTGTTACAGAGATTGAGAGAAAAATATGGCTTCTCATTATATATATAGGTATATTTTGGTACATACACACATAGAATAGTTATGACATATCATGATTATAATTAATCACAATTTAACATAATTGATCAAATAACAGCAGATAGATATATGTGCTTCAAAATGTTTTTTCATCCAAATGATATAATTATTTTTAAATGGACAATTGAAATATGCAAATGTCTCAAAAGTATAACTGTAAAGTAGGCCTAACTGAGTTGGTGAATTTTAGTCACTACCATGTTAAAAAATATCCACTTAAAATTGTATTCCAATTAAATTAAGTGCAAACTGTGGGTTAATGTTGACAGCCCTGTATATACAGTTATATATTAAAAATGTGTATGTAAGTCACAGTACTCTGATGCAAAGTAATGTCTTTATCTCCACTATTTTTTTTATATTTTAGCTGATTTGGCCTAAGATGGACATTCCAGTCATTTGTTTATTACTTCTTACTTACTACTTGACATCTGGTGCACTCATCTGATTAAAGCTGCTACTGCAAATACAATATCAATATCAGATATAGTGTGGCACATAATACTTAAATCAAAGATCTGCTAACTGTATTTCTGTGTCTTGGTTTTTTTGAGACACAAAAATAGTGATAAAATGTTCCTCATTTTTATTCTTTCCATCTTGATCTGCTCACAACATTTACACTGCTGTGTTTATGTTCCACTGCAGCAAAATCTTTCCTCGTAAGACATAATAGCCAGACCTCTTTTATGGTCCTTTTTTTATTTCAGGCTTCAGCTTCCAGATTCTGCATTTATCTTTATGTTTTCTGTCTAGCTTTCTCACGTTTATATATTTTTTCTCTCAGTTACTTTGTGATGTGAAGGATGGAACTCTTCCCGTTCTGACACTCACGTGGTATAAAAACAATCATCATTTTTCAGAGACTACATAAATTTGTTTGTCGACACACGGTAAAAAAAAAAAATAATAAAAAAAATTGCACAGATGTACAGATCGTACAATAAAAACACTTTTATTACTTAATGTTTTTGCTTCTCCTAGTCATGACTAGACATATTAGTCCATTTTCACCCTGTCTTCAAAATCATGTTGGATAAAATGTTGGTCAGGCAACACTGACCACTTTCATATGCTGTCCTCTTTAGTGTGCTGCAGGCAAAGTACACTTTGTTGAGCCATGAACCATATATAAGAAAAGACGACAGCAGTCAACGACAAGCTGTGGATTGTGGAAAGTGAAGCACTGACGATTTAGGAAGTACTTGTACGTACCACTACTGCTACTTTTATTATTTGACATCCATAGATATTTTAATTTCTGAATCAATCTTTTTTTTTAACATTTAAATCTACGAAAGAGTATTAGGAATACATTGCGGACAAAGTTTCATTTCTAAAATTACAAGACTAAAGTATCAAGTTGTTACCACCACGGAGGATGGAGAATCTTGTGAAGTTATACTTCAGCATTGGATTCACAAATGAAGTGATGCTTTACTTTCTATTACATCAGCATCACACATGTAAAAAGAAGATTAGTATTATCATAATCCTACAACTTTCTTTTCCTACCACTACAACATTTTGTGAGGAAAGCATCAAGATAACGTCTTCATTCATTTCACAGCCACACTGCACACAGAGTCAATGCAAAACTGCAATGTTGCACAAGCCAACTGCACAAGCAGTTTGTCCTCCTTGTTCCTGTTGTCCTTCATGGAAACTTAGACAAACAGGTAGAGTTGCATCAAGAAGGTCATCTGACCAAATGTGATTTATCAGCCAAAAGTGATTTTGTGTGTATTTGATATCCCCCCCACATCATCACCCTCATTGTTTGTGATCCGTGGTCTGATTCTATCACGGAGCTGCTGCAGCTGAAATTCCCTGAAGAAACTTCCCTGAGGGATTATTAAAGTTCCTATTTAATCTAATCCAGATATTTTAGAGCTGTGGAGTTTATTGCTGAACATGCACTCACCTGCAGCTAGATATTGTTCTCCTCTATGCCTTCATGTGCTACTGAGCATCGTGGACTTGCTTTTAATATGCTGGCTTTGTTTTCCACTTTGACAACGGTTCAAATTAAGATTGATTTTTCAAAGAGTTTTCCACAGGTTTTGTACAAAAAAACTCTAGCTGTGAGGCATGTTACCTGATCCTGAGCCAGCAGATTACAGCTCAACATGTTGTACTTATGCCGTGTTCCATTAAAAGTAAGTGGTTCAGATTTGTCAATGACAGCTTTTAATTATGGAGTCATCTCAGCTGCGGCCGTTTATATATGCATTGCATGTTTTTACTGTCTTTGGAGATGGGGGGGTGGGGGGACTTTGGTGCTTCACTCTGCAGAAAATAGTGCCAAAATCTTACACAGCAATATGGTAACGCTTGTGTGCCCCACTCAACCACACAATAGTGGTGTCCCAGTTCAGTCTAAATGGGATGGTGTAGCCTATGGGATATATAAAAATGGTGTCACCAGCTGCTCCCTCTTAATCATACACCATTTGCCGATGAAGATATTTTGCAACAGATACGCCGCTATTTCTAGCATGTGCTGCACTTTTTAAGATTTCCACTTCCTGAAATGGCAATAATGGAAATAGTTGTTTGAATTTTTTTTTTCATAGCCTTTAACGGAGACAATAAGCTTGGCTCGTATTTTAGTCCAAGACTGCAGCAGGATAGGCAGATAAGCTGCAGACCCAAAAGGGTGACAAGGTTTATGTGCAGTTTTGAAGTGCTTTGCCCTGTTGTGTGGAGAAAGGCCAATATTAACTCTGAGCTGAGGAGCAAAAATACTGTATATGTGCTTATACCATAAAAATGCACAGGTATGATGTGTGTGTGTGTTTGTTTATGTGAGCTTCATTCGATTCCACTGAAATCATCCATTTCTCTCTCGGTTCTTGTGCTGTTCCCTGTTTTTGGCAGAACGGACACAGTAATTATGTGCACTGTTACCTACCAACACTAGGAAGTCACTGCTCCAAACCAAGTAAGACAGGCAGGCTGCAGCTCACTCACCTTTGAGGCTGCATCAAAGCACACGAAGCCCATACTGAAGTCGATGGTCAGACCCATGAGGTGGCTGTCCATGATGCAGGCATATGTTTTACTCTGCAATTAAAAAAAAGCAACAACGTCACACATGAGCATTTTCAATCGAATCCTTGCGCATTGTTTGACATTCATAATGCCGACCTGGATTCTCTCCACCTCCAGGAAGGTGGCCATCTGAAAGGCTTTTTCCCAGATCAGCAGCTCACATTCCAGCTCCACACTGAAGAACATGTCCTCCCCTGTCTCCGTCTGGACGCTGAAGCAGTGCTTCCTCTTGTCCAGAAGGTCATTGTCCTGAGATCGGAAAGTCGGAAAGATCAGACGCCATAGGACACACTGATCTAAAAGTAGAATCTTAATCCAGGTTTATTTTAGGCGCAGACAAGGCAGAGAACAAATATTACAGCGCTGTAAAACCTGCCTTTCTTTGATAAAGTTATTACCTGCAGAACAAACTTATATTCTTGTTTTAGACTCTCTTCTAACATTTAGAAAGAACAACAGATGGTTTACCTTCAAAATCTTGCACATAATCTCATACACTGTAAAGCTCTTCTCCGCTCTGGTCCAGTCCCACGTCGTCACCTGAAAATATCACACATGCAACGACATTTGTTTTGGAGCACATCAGCAGCAGCTGCCCTTTGAAACAGTGTTTGTGGATCTGTCGGAGTAAATATACAGTTGACTGTTTGCTGAGCGCCCGTGTTTCTGGTACTACACCCTTGTCTTTTAGAGTGATGGAGTCGAGAGGTTAAAGTACCGGCAACTCGCTCATCAGTTGTCCACAGCTTTAGTTGTAGCTATTGGCTGTTGTCCTGTGATGATGCTGTTGATTGATGATATATTTACTATATATATTTGATATATAGTAGTATCAAACTGCAGTATTTATATTTAGTTATACACAAAATTGTGTATATGTCGGAAGAAACTGGGTAAAAAAAATTAAAAACTTACACATTTGTATTGTAGTTTTGTAGCACACGCTAAAATTCGCCTGCTGTTTGATCAATTTGTTTTTTGCAGAGCCTGCAGCAGATTATTGCGTCCTCAGACCCTAATTACATGATGCTGCTAAATATTTTTCAAAGACATGAATAGCTGAGAGTCACCTGAGCCTTAAAACACAGAAGTGTAATTTAATATGGACAGCATAAAATATGCAGCTAAATATAACACCCCCCCCCCCCCCCACTCTAACCTTCATGAATATGTAAAAGGTTTTGGCCAAGATATTTTACAGCTCAGTTTTTGCCCCTGTACTTCTAAGATTAAAAGATAATCGTGATCATGTTTGTTTGTTAAAAATAAAAAGAGAGTGTGCAGCCCGAGGTGAAGCCTGGGACATCTAATAATTATTTATAACTTTAATTATATCTAAATGTATTTTATGGAGACAGAACACGTGCTGACCCAAAAACATTAAAATATTTGTGGTCAAAATTTTATTTTAATTTTTAAAAAATCTAAATGTGGCTATATGTTGCCAATTATATATACCAGGAGGGAGTTTTGAATTTACTGTAGGTAAGATAATTAGGACACATTTTTAATTTTACACTTTACCTGAGGCAAACATCCATTAGCTGGGTAAAAAGCTGTAAGTGCAGCATTTTTACCAGAACTTTTTGGTTAATAACTACTTTAGCGGATAGCCACCCATATAGTTATATTGATTACACGGCCTACGAACTATAAAGAAAAGACATACAGGTCTTCTAAGGCAGAATTTCCCAACCTTCTTTTGAGCCATGGCACTAATACAACATAATATTTTAGTTCAAATGTACTCACAATTTACTGAGTGTGCAATGTCTGCCTGTTTAGTTGAAGGCAACACTGATGTACTTGCAGGAATTGAAGAAACAAAGATCTTATTCAACAGCTCTTTTTTAGTTTTTGTACTCATCTGCTGCCATCTGGTGGAGGAGTATTTAATTGTGCTGTCTGTCACTATGCATTGACAAACAAAGAAAATTTGCAATAATAGTTTCGGACCAATTAGGTGAAATTGAATTTTGGCGTGCCACAGCCCAGTGGTTGTGACCAGCATAATCCAAAGATTCTAAAAAGAGAAAAAAAAAAAGGAAAGACAGGATCTCTAGCTGTGCTGAGCAGTTCAGCCAGTGGGGCTCTGAAAAGAAGAAGAGTAGTAGTACTTGTTACAGCTCTACTTTACTGAAAGGCACCAAATGTGGGTCAGACAAGACTTACTGGTCCATCAATGAATTAAGTTTAAATTAGAGTTTGGCCACATTCTTTATACAACCTGAAGTCTGAATTTGAGGTAAAAATGAATACTTGCTAATAATATTATTTTTAGCAAGTATTTAAGTAAGGGAGTACCTGTCAAACCCTGTGTTTCTCCTCCAGGTCTCCTTCTTTCTAAAGTCAGCATTGGAGATATTGCGCTCTCATCCATGTGTTATTACACACCAAGACCAATTTCTTGCTCTTTGTCCACAGGCGTGACATTGTTTTGATTAGATATATTAAAATAAAGTGGAGTCGTCTCCTATAATAAATACGCTGCTCTCAGCGTCTCCACATCAAACTCATATTTCCCCCGTCCCCTCACATTAACATATTCAATTCATATCAGCACATTCAGGATGAGCAGGCAAATCCTGTTCTCTATCAATCTCTTTCCATCCACTACCATCGACAGCTTATGTCTCTTGTCATAATCACTTAAGCTGCTGGCAGAATGTAAACACATTTAATGATCATCATCAATCAACGGCAGGATCAATGGAGCACGAATGATTATGAGTGAGCAGCTTCCTTCATATTCCACCAGGAAAACTGTTTCTGCCTCAACAATACACAAACACAGAGTGAAGAATCTCCTCCCAAGGCTGCGTTCATAAATTCAAACACTGACGCTTTGAAAGGTCTCAGGAACATGGCAGCGGCCGCAGCTAAATGAAGATGTAGAACTTACCGGAGGGGCGGAGAACTTGAACAATGAGGAACCCCTCAAAGCGAGGAACTTTGGTGAGTACATCTGGTCGTGGAGGGAGTCCTGCTCCTTCTCGTCAGCCCAGCCCATGTAGACAATCTGTTCAGAACACGGAAAAATGATAAGTAGTGTAAAAAAAAAGGTTATGATTTATTAACCAAAATCATCAACCAGAGTCATCACATCTCATGCTTTGAGCTGTGTTGAGTTTTATTTCACCAGAACAATTTCCAGTTCAGAACAAATATATATTTTTAACTAAACTCAACGAGAGTTTTTTTCCCCCCAGATCTGAAAGAACATTTGAAAGGAATGTGTTTTAAGTTCTTAGACGATGCAAAATAGGTTTCACAATTCTACAAAGAAGGAATTCTCTGATGGAATAACAAGTTGAAGAAGTGTTTTGCCTTGAAAGGTTCATAGGGTGGAAATAGATTATTTTCAGAAATTTAGATTTTTTTTGTCAATGGTCTTCGAACTTCAAACAAACCCTTATGCAGAGGCAGAGCAATATTTAGGTCCATTCTTAAAGATAAAAAAATAAATGATATGATTGTTTTTAAAGTACTACCGTGTGTACTTGACAGACACCAGTGAGAACTCGTGAATAATCAACAGTAAATGAACTGTCAAAGGAATACAAATATGAAAGAAACAAACGCACCCCACACCTCACAACCATGCATCTTACTGTAATAAAAATGACAGCCGCTGAAAACACTAGCCTCAGGCAGCAAAACACAGATGTCAAAAAAACTCTCAATTAAAACCCCCCCTCTGAAGTGAGGAATTAACAATTTTAATGTGTCAAACTGCTGTTAACAAACAATTTTACACACACAAGTGCTGACAGTAGGGCTGCCAAGTGATTAGAATTTCAATCTAATTTATTCCATTTTACGTAACCGATTAATCCAGACTAACACGGGTTGGGCGGAGTTTCTGGCTTGGTGGCCCGACAAGATATGCAGACAAATGGAGCTGAGGGGAAAGTAAGGAGAGAGGATGGAGAAAAGATTAAAAAAATGGCAGAAAATTAGAAACTCTGATGACATCTGATAATCCTCGCAACTAATTTAGAGATGCCTTGCTTTACTGGTTTATTGACACGTTTGGGAGCCCAGTAGCTCCCTCTGGATGTAACGATCAGATGTGCAGTCTGTTTGAACAAAACAGATAGTTGATAAAGCTTTAGGATCCATTCAACTTTGGTGAATCTCAAAACTCAGTTGAGTCCGGCCGCGGTGCAGTAACACTCACACTCACTAACACTTTAACGTACGCCTCAGGTTATTACTGTCGGACGTTGACATGACAATGATCAAGACCCAGGTTTGCTGTTGACTGCCTGAGGCTCTCTTTTAAATTTTCACATAATCTTCCTTTATTGTTTTTTTTTTTCATTTCTGTCTGGACAGCAGCTTCCCCCTGAAGACGTTTTTTGGGTTCAATGTCCCTCCTTCTCAAAAGTTATACTTTTGTTTCATTTGACCAAAGGTCAAGCCGCCAGTACAGTATGTACCGACTTTTTAGAGTTGTTCTAGCAAACGTCAGTGTGGCTCAGATGTGATTTTTCAGCAGAAGCGAGAAAAAGAAGAGTTGTTTTTTTTTTTCGTTTTTCTCGGAGCTACAGCCTTGACCTCTCTTTATGACTGGACGTCATCATTCATAGAGAATCTTCTCTGTTTCTGTTAGCATCTCAGTCTTTTTGAACTCATGCGTCATTTATCCTACTAAGTTTCTTAACTTTTTAAGGCATTTTTATCCTTTTCACAACACAGCTTGCTTTTTTTTTGCATAAGTCAAAGTTTATTAAGCATTTTCAAATACATTTTTGACATTTTAATTTACGATACTTTGATTTTTGTTTTTAAACATAGTACACTGCCGCATGCTCATTTTAGAGCATAATGGGGATTTTTTTTTATTTATTGCAAGTCATGGTACAGTAAGATTTTTCTGGTCATTTCTTCTGGTCAGTTTTTATATCACACCATCGTTTGAAGGCATTTGGGGATTTTTCATTTATTAAATTTTTTCTGCAGTCAAGTCTAGTATAGTTAGGCATTTCCGGACCTTTTTCAATTATGGTTATGAATTTATACAGTTTTTAACCAAATTTTAATGCAAATTAAAAAAGAAAACATTTTAAGGGATTTCCAATTTTGGGGATATTTAATTTAGGCTCAGAGCCTTAAGTCTTAAATGAAGTCACTATGCCAAAATATAATTCACTTATTTTTACAGTTTCAAGCATCTCTATGTAATCATTGGTCCTACCAGAGCTGAATAAATAGGACATTTAAAAAAAACAAGATTGTGCAGAAATGCTTTGTTAAAAATTCTCTGCTCTGTATAAAAGCACTGGGGAGAGAACATATCTCTCAGGGGAGCTGATAAATTTGTACTCGACTAGAGACGGCAGAGCTGCTCGAGTGAAAAACTTTTAAACTCGCTGCACGTGGAAGCTGTGAATCCTTAATGCGACAGCCTCAGCTGCCATGCAAATGACAAAAAGGAAGTAGTGTCAAAGTCTTAACCAAAAAAATAAAATAAAAAAATTGCCAAATAATCAGGTTACACAAAGGCCACCACCGCATGAAGCCTTATTTTAAATTTCCATTCACTCTGTTGACATCACATTGGTTTTGATTATGAATTGAAAAACTGAAGTGTAAAGAAACACAGTGTTGCAAAATTAAATCATTCGTGTGATTCAAAATCACCAACAAAGACACTGTGAGGATGTGTGATGTTAAAGGGAAATGAACAAAGAGTGAGTCGTTTTTTTTTGTTCTTAATTGGTTACACAGTCACGGGAGGCTGGAACCAATCCCAGCAGTAATTGGTGTGGGTGGGCTACATCATGGACAGCGCTCCATTCACACCAGGGGATAATTTAGATTGAAACCTAATCCTGCATGTTTTTGGACTGTGGACCTGTTACCATAGCTACCTTTAGGATTTGAACTGGTGACCCTCTTGCTTTAAGGCAAGTGCAATAACTACTCTTTCACCACATGGCCCGTGTAAAGTTGCTGACAACTCTTAATAAAAGCTTTAAAAATGTTAGATAGCAGTGTGCGAGTATAGGTTTGAGGGCATGTGTGTATTTTTACATCCCTCTCTCTGTCAGGCATGGTGAAGATATATCAAGGAGATAAAGCTGAGAGCCATAACTGCTGCTAACGTTACTTTCTGAAACGTGATTTAAGACCCTTAAGAGTTTACCAACCATCGTGTCTCCATAAAGTTAGGGGAAAATTGTGAGGTTGAATTTGTGTTTTGAGCTATTTGATGGATTTGCAAAATGAGTCAGTGAAAGATTGGGGGCAGGCTGTCGCATCTCCTGCCGTTTAATTACTCACATAAATTGTCTGTGGAAAAGTCAGATATTTTTGTATTGCTGGAGCAAAAAAAAAAAAAAAGAAAAAGTAGCGTGGAAGTGGATAAAAGGGAGTTCCAGTGGTGAGACCATGCTCTGTGTGTTAACTCAGACACACCACAGAGAGGAGAGCACTTAAGTCATTTTCTGATCAGATCTCTCACCACATAGGCTTTAATGATGCAAAAACTCTCCTGGTGCTGCAACGGTGCCGTTTCATTCGCTAGGATTTTATTCAGACTTTGTAAACGCGCCTGCAGCAAGATAAATAAATAAATACCATCTTACCTGCTGGTTGACTGGGAAATTCCTGTTAATCTTCTTCACCTGTTTTAAGTTAAAAGAAAATTCAGTCATTAAGTCATTAAAAACACAGCAGAGGAGAACAGGCACCGATCACTGTTTGAAATAAAAGTACTTTGAGGACCCTGCTGAGACGAGCAAGCGGTGTAGCGAATGGTGTAGGAAGAATTGAAGTATGACTCACTGCTTTTGCACTAACATGTTAACCACGCTGCTGGAATAAAAAAAAAAGAAAGAAAAATGACAATGCATGCAAATGACAAAATGGGACAGATACAATAATTACTACTAGGACCTTAGGTCCTTCTTAAAATAATCCATTAGAGGAATCTATTCAGTGTGGTAATAAAGGCAGGAAGAAGTACCCAGAGAGCAGTCAGGCTTTAAATTAAAGCATTATGCTCAGATCGCAGGTATCACTCACAACTATTAATACAACTTTCTCTTACAGGAGCTGAAAACCAAATGAAACAGTCCAGGTCTGAGCCTGAATCTTATATGGAGGTAAAAACCGAATCTGTGCTGCTTGTTGTGAAAAGTTACTGAAGTTTGTAGGGAGAGAAACAGAAAACAGGTTTTTGTTTTTGAGCTGCAGGAGGCGTCGAGGAGAAGCGGGCCGATAACGGCAGACATATGAGCTGAATTTAGAAATACAGGCGCGGTGACACCGGGTTTGTTCAGGTTCAGCTCTGAGTTGTAGTGACCAGCCACAGCTTACTGCCGCTGTGACATAAATAAAGAATGGCTGGGGTTCAGCTCTTCAGGTAATAAAACAAAACACATATTTCTGCCCCCTCTCTAAAAATACATGTGAATAAACTAAGAGGCCCTGGATCAACCCGGTCTACAGCTTAGAGATGTTGTAAATTTAATTCACACGCATCGATATCTTTTATTAAACATTCTCTTTATCACTTCCAGCCTTCCTAAAAATTAGCCTGTTCCTATGTCTGTCTTGTCTTCACTTGCGCCCCTTGCGTTTTGATAACCTGCATTGTTTGCCTTTTGCAAATCTGATCTTTTTTTTTTTCAGTTTTTTGCATTCCTAGATTTTGGATTTTTAATAAATATTTATTATAATATTTATTAAAAAAGTAACATTTCTGTTCTACGCTCTTAGTGTAGCAAAAACGAAATTACACAAAAAAACTCACAATATTTTCAATCAGCAGAATAAAAGAAAAACATTTACATTATATATACTTTTGTTGTCTTTCCTGATTTTTGATACAGTATATACTCAAACAATTTAAATAAATCTTGAAGTCCAATGAATTTCCACAGTTGCGCTCCATGTCCGCTGTTGGGCCCACGTAACACCATTTAAACAACGTGTAGCACTGGTAGTCACTACGGCTTAAGATGAGCAGTGATCACACACCAAAGCTCACTGAGAGTGAGGGAGAGAAGTGTTAAATGTTGCTAAAGAACAGTCTTGAAAAGTCGCCACGTAATTGAATTTGTGTCTGAGCAGAAACGGTTCGGACTGAGCTTTATTGGAAAAGGCTGGAAACTGGAAACGAAGCTGCTGCTTTAACACTTGTGCTCCAGCCCGAGGCACAGAGTCACGTAAGCCGACACATGGAGCATTAATAAAACTAATGAGTCATAGGTGTGAGTCAACCTTAAGCATACTTGGATTGAATGGATTCTGAGTCACACTAGAAGAAGGCCAAAGGCAGCATTCAGCTCCTGTATGGGCCGCTCTGCTGTGTCGCTGACAAGTGGGAGCTGTTAGAGCCAATGAAGCAACACTTCCCTTCATAATGTTCCCATCTTGCTTTCAATGACGCCTTTAAATGCACCGCTAAACAAACTCATGAGTAGTTCCATGAAAGTCGGGGTGTCCACCCGAGTTACCGGAGCTGAACATCCACGGATCTTTGTCTGTGTTTGTGGAGTTCTAAAAGCTCAGCTTAGCTTTCTGCCTCCATTATTTCCACCTTAGATAACTGAGGGTTTTTCCTTTATGATGAATCAAGCAACATTCATTCATCTTCCACTTCATTCTATTAAGGGTAGCAGGGGGAGTTGGAGCCAGTCCCAGCTGGGATCAGGTTAAAGGCAGGGTGATGTGAGGACAAGGCACTGGCCCATAACAGACACGGTCACAGATGCGTAACAGAGACACCCGTTCACACTTACTTTCACACTTGGATTCACACCTCACGGTTAAATTAACCACCAGTTAACCCTAATTTCCAACTGAATATCTTTTGAGTGTCAATTTAAAGCAAATGAAAACAGCTTCAAAACGTCACATCAAGGGCAGTGGTACCAGGTGGGCAGCAAAATACTGTATCTGGGAGTATTTTACCTTCTGCTGTGCAGCAAGACTTGTGTGTTGTTAATTAATTAAGTTGCACTAATAATAATTCTGTAATTATTGAATGAGCTGTTGAACGTTTCCCTCCTTGACTGCTCTCTCTTTAGAAATGCAATTCTTTTTTTTTTACTGCAGCTTTACCATCCTATTAGTAAAACGTTATTTATTTGTTGAGGCAATTTTCTTATTTTTAATGAATCTATTTATTAAAACTCTATGCCTCAAAAATGTCACATATAATAATACATTTTTATTGTTGTTTTCCTGAGCTCCTTCTGTTTTGTTTTGTTTTGTTTTTTTTCAGGCCATTCTGGGACTCTGACTCATCTGCAACACAATCAATCAAATCAATCACTTCATTCTTCCGAGAACAGCAGTCACTGGAGCAGCAGTGAATCGCAGATGCAACAACAGATTCATGCACTTTAGTTATAATGAATCCAAACAAAATTGCAAGACTTCTTTTTGTATAAACAGAACATTTCTTCTGTATTCATCCAAAAAAAAAATTGACGACTGGCAGGATATTTAAGTCAGAACAAAAACGGTAACCTGAAAATTTAATAATTTTCCTTTGTTTGACAAAAACTTTTACGTGGTTGTCAAAGTAGACAAAGAAGACTTCTTTGTGTTTTTTTTTTTTTTTTACTCTTGGACTTTTCGTTTCATCAGGCCACTTTGAGGTTTATTGTGAGAAAAGCAGTCATTCACTCATTCAATTTAATGAATGACATCTTACAACTACATATATATATATATATAAATATATATATGTTAAGCTTGTTTAATCAAATCACTAAAAAATGATTTCACCCACAGCAGACTGGAACTACAGACATCAAAAGGCCTTAAGATTACAACCTTCAAGGTCAGCGTCCCTTTAACAATACCTAATAATAGAATAATAATAAAAAACATGATCAATAATTAAAATAACTCTAATACTACTAATAATAATAATACATTTTCAACCGGCTCACTTTTTCTGAAAACTCTAAAGAAAACTCTGTAATCGTCCTGCAGAATGTTCTTGTCTAAATCGACTGAAGGTTTTATAAAGGTGACTTTTGTGTCGCAACAAATTGCAAGATTATCTTCCAGACAGACTCAATAAAATAAAAGCCTCCAATCTTGTTGTTATCATCCAACGTAAAATCCTCCGATCAGAACATTTCGGCCGAGGTAACAGTGTGGAATCACAGACGAGAATGATTCAGATCTTCACAAGTGGTTCTTGGAACTAAGACTCCTCGGCCCTGCACGGTAGAGTCGGAGCTTCAGGTGCTTTTTTTTCAGGTTAGGATTAATAAACCACTCTATGGACCATCTGGCTGAGTGTTTATACACTATGTGTTCTTGCTACCTTTTCCTCAGAGAGTTGAAAGCTGGCAGGAAGTACAGAAAGAGTTCCCTGTTCCCTCTTTTGGCGAGGACTAAAGCAGCTCCTCTATCAGACTCTATTCATTTTTCTCCTTGTGTTCCTTTTACTGAGATCATATAACGAGCAGGAGAACGTGTTTAGGTGTTGACGCGGTACTTAACAGTAACGTAGGAGGGAAAAATACGACATCTATTTAACACATCAGCATTAGAAACTGCATCTACTCTTTGATACAACGGTCATTCATAAAACAAGAGAGACATATACCATCAGCTGTGGCTACTACTTCTATCAGTATGTACATACTGACTGTATGTTTAGTATAGCCCTCACTTCATTCAATTATCCTGGACTCCATTATTCCCTACAGACCATAATGCACCACAACCATTACTCAGAGTCACGTCACTAAAGGATTATTACAATCCAGTGTTTGTGCCCACCACAGTCTGCAGTGGGTTCATGTGCAGACTGAATATATTCTTTCTGAAAATGAATGTTTTAACATAAAAAAGTTACAATATCCTGAGTACGTTTTTTTTTTTTTTTTGACTGATTTTGTATCAGCCAGCACTCGACCTGGCTGGGAAAAAAATGTTTGCACAAAGATATTGTGTTTTTTTTTTCCTCTTCTGTTGTGTATTGCTGCCGCCTGTGAGTTTAATACATAATATACCGTGACAACTTAAAAATAATACCAGTGTGGAGATTTAGCCAGAGGGAGAAATGTTAAATTCAGCACAGAGCATTTGTACCCTGTTGTTACACCTCCTTAAATTTGTAGAGGTTCTTAAAAAGTGTTTACTTGGCTCGCTGTGCAAAGGTACTTCCTGCCATGACGCTCACAAAGGAACTGTTAGATGATTCATAAATTGGAAACTTGTTCCACTGACACCTCACTCAATACTTTATCGGCCTACATGGGTAACTGCAGGACCTTACAAGCATCACAAATTAATTTGACTCACATTGTGCTTGGTGAGACTGGAAATGTTGCTCACAATCGCCTGAAGCCAGTCCAAACAGTCCTCCGCTGTGGAAAACTGTATAACTCCACTGCACACGCCGTCGACTGCAATTACCTGGAAAGCACTTTTCCTGGACAAAAGGAGGAAATGACAATATATATATATATATATATATATATATATATATATATATATATATATATATATATATATATATATAGATATTGGTGGGTTTGTGATAATAATCTGATAATCAGATCAAACACTCCTGTGTTAATAAGGTCAGCCTTCTGATGTCACACAGAGAGTGTGGAGCAGCAGCGGGCTTCATTAAGAGTTAGGCCACATAATCATCTATACTGCAGTTAAATGAAAATCTATTTATTGGCAGTTGGTTTATTACTTCAAGTGTCCACTATAATATCCTGCAGTAAAGCAGACGCACGGATTGAATGGATGCAACGTTTGTAGCCGGATTGTTCCGTGTGCAGTTCATTATGAGTGCTTTGACGAGACATAAACACAGAGGATCATAATTTGTTCTCAGTTTGAAATGGAGCCATCAACCGATGACGAAGCTCTCTGCTTGGACATGCACCAGCTGAGCTCAGCCAGAACAGATCCCACTGAACCTGCAAAGATGGATCTCCCACAGTTTACCTGCAAACATCAGATCCCGGCATGTACTGTGACAGGCGTGAGTGGAGCAGGGGAATAAGGCGCAGGTCCACCCATCTCTTTTCCCAGCGAAGCCCAGGGGATGTCGGCCAGGACGAACAGGACAACGTGTCCTGTTAGAGCAAAAAATCTGAGTTAGAAAAAAAAGCCTGTCGCTTCACACCCAGCATATTTCAAACACTTGACAACATGGAGGAGCCTGAGCACTGCCACTGCTGCTGCCACTGCTGCTGCAACTGCCACTGCCACTGCTGCAGGTACACACCAGGCAGGCCGAGCCCAAAGTGCAGAGGAAAGCGGATTTGCCCTTCTCAAAAGATAAAGATAGAGCATCCTAGATAACAGCCAGCAGTGACAGTTGCATGGAAACAAGTTTCTGACAGGAAAGATGCTGATGCTGCTGCTGCTGCTGCTGCTACTCTGGATGATGCCGCTGCCGCCACCCTGGGTGGAGAGGCCGCTGCCGGCTGCTGCTGCTGCTGCGTGGTTGTGTGCTTACAAAGTGACGGTGACAGGATCTGTCAGTCACAAGTCGGAGTAATGGAAATAAAGTACCGTGTTGTTGGGATGGTAGTTCAGGTGCAGGCCACTGTCACACAGAGGAGAGGACGTCCCACTACTCTGGTCGCTTGGAATGCCTGAAAGTGCAAACACATTCACAAGGCCCATAAAGTCAGCGTGACACCTCTGTGTATTTCAAGATTTCCAACTGCACTGAAATCACAGCCTGGCAAAATTGTCCTCCTTGTTGCCTCCGGCTTTTTGCCAATTTGTATTCAGTGGACTGCTTGAATGGCCAGTCAACCTGGTCGACGTACGTTTGTAAAAGGATTTTATCGACGCTTTCATGTCTGATGACAGACTGAAGCTTCTCTGTGTAACAGTAATCAGCGGCAACAATGTGACATGTCCATTATTCCAGCTCGAAATTCCATGAAGCCCAAGGATTAACCTTTGTCTTCTTTGAGAAAAAGAACATCTTTATATTGCGCTTGTCATGACAACCAAGTCCAGGGTGAAACGGATGAAATGCTTTTCCTTTATTTTTGGCTTTTCAGGCTCGACTTTGTCACCAGGACAACCACTCCTACATAGAAAGTAATATCAGCTAAAAATACCGGATTCATTACTCGGCACAGCAGTCATTATTCGTCTTAAATGGAGGTAGTGGTGAACATAATATGAAGGGTTCTCACATGTGCAGTCCTCACACAGTGGCAATTTCAAAAACGCTGGAGTCTTCTTTAAGAAGGACACGGTTAGAGTAACTTCCTCTCCAGCATTTCTCAGGACCTGCACCTGAAATACAATTCAATTTTTTTTATTACTTCAAAGGCTGTAAAACACAACTCTAGATTAGATTTTTACATGACAAGACGGATATGTGACCTTTTTAGGACAATGAAATCATCTTTAAGCACTCAAATTTTTTTTCAGAATAAAATGTTTGCAGTAGTGATCAAATACTGCAAACTAGAACTACATGCATTTAATCCCAACATGCAGAGGCTGTAACCAATGACCTTATTTCTGTAAGGCAAGGTTCTCACCAACCTTCCACTGTGTCCTCCAGAGATTATGTCTCCAGCTTGGTTGTTAAAATTATATAAAAACTAAAAAATATTATCATCCAAATTACTGTTTTCCCGCCAGTGTTTTTCAACCTTAGGGTCGCGACCTTATGTGTAAACTTATAGAAACTTACAAAACAAATACTAAAGAAAATATTTTTTCAACTAATTATTATTCTTTTTTAAATGTTGATACCTCACACACAATCTAAAAACAACTCTGTTGTTTCACTTTAATATATATATTATATGAATATAAATTGAGTTCAAACCAAATGCAGCATATAGAAATATCTGTGCTGGTGTGTCTTGATTGACGGCTGCGGTCAAGTGACAGGTGCTAAAACGTCTCTGGGGTCGCCAGAAACCAGATGTCAAAATGGGGTCACAGCCAAAAAGGCTCTTATATCTGCATCATAACTAACAAAACATTTGACGTGTGAAAAAAAAAAACAGTTTGTTGATGAACCCTTTGTTTGTGGTGAAAATTACACATTGAAAAAAAGAAAAAAACTCAAGCCCCTCAGATGGGACACGTTCCAGCTGAGCTCTGCTGGTTTACTCCCTTGGCTTCACTTTGCAACCGTCGCTGGCAGCAGAATGTCTATTTCTCATAAACAGACCGTGGGTGAAACCAAGAAAATTGCTTTACATGTCAAAAAGATAGAAATCGTACAGTGAGATGAGATGCTGAAGGAGCGGCTGCGGTGTAAGGAACAGTGAGATACGAGGCGGCAGCTTACCACTTCCTCATGGCGATAGCTCCTAACGTTGATTCCATTTATCTAGGAACAACAGTAACAGGGTTACTCTCAATAACACTGCAGGCGCCACATCACTGTAGCTCTAAGTTCAACATGATTAATGAAGCAGACATAACCACTGTCATGGCATCGGTGCGGAAGAGAGTCACATGCACAGTGGTAGTGAGAGCTGAGGGATTTGTTTTGGTTTGTAAATGTTTTCTGTTTAACAGAAACAGAAACTTGATGGAAATAGGATGTGGGAGAGGACCCTCCTCCCTGCTCCCCCTATCAATATTCATGGGAAATTGATGTGATAAATGAACAGTTCTGGATGTGACATTTGGCTGCTGCAGTATAGTATAGGTGCATGATTCTTTTCCTGAAAGAATAGCACATTGTTTTGCTGGAGAGAAAGAGCAGTGCAATAATGGAAGTTTTGGCATTTTACCTGAAGGATTCCATCTCCAATAAAAAGCAGTCCAGAGAGTTCAGCTGGAAACCAGGAAAAAAAAAATCACTTCAGTTTAGGAGAAAATAACAACAATAAATGGCAGTGAAAAAAAAATTGGGAAAACTAGAATGCCAGTATACCTTTTTGTTCCTTCGATATCTTTGAAATGACAACGGGGATTTTATGTTCTGCTCCACCCTGAGGAGAGGAATTTAATCAAACTAAATAACAAAGGTATCACCATCACCGAGGGGAGACACAAAGACACCCAGGAGCGGCTCAATTTTCACTGAACCTCTCTGCTAATGCTGTTATTGCACTTTTACAACAAATTGATCAATAGCACTTGTTCAGACTTAATTTAAAGAAGTTGGGCGGAGCGGTTTAATCTGCGGCGATCTAAATTACCTTGATGCTCAGACCGAACCCTCCGATCGTCTGCCTCCGGATCGTTACAGTCCTCTCCTGAAAGACATTCAGTTAGAGTGGACAAATGAGGCGGAGGCTGAACCTGCAGCGCTCTGACAACACAACAGTTGCTCTTAAAAAAATTAGATACAAGACAAATGTTACTCTATGGTAGCAAAATCAACACCCTTGTTTGGTAAACTTCCATTAATTTAGAAAAGTGTGAAACAACATTGACATTTACAATTATTTAATGGTATAAATAACAGAGGGGCTTGGATTTATCACAGTCAATCGTGATTATTCATGGTCTGGAATAATCAAGATTAATCAGCATTTCTAAATATTTTCTGTTCATTGCTGGAACAGAAAGACTAACAAACAGCAGGTGGATGTGTTTCAAACCATTTTTTTTACTCTTTTTTACTTTTTACTTAGATAACCTTTGTCTTTACCACTGTCCGCTCCTGAGACTTATGCCGAGAAAAAGATACAGATCAATTTTGATTTGGAACATGATCGGGTTCTCTGACCTCGAGCTCATCCTAATAGAACCAAAAAACAGAAACGTGTACTATGATCAAATGAGTCAATGTTTCTGCTTTTTTGTAAAAGAAAAAAAAAATCATATTCTGCCGCCAAGAATGAAAAAGATAGATGTTAATGATAGATCAGTTCTCTGGCAGTACGGAGCTTCACTGGTCTCCATATAATTAAGGATCTGCATATACGCAGAGGCTTTGACCATCATTGTGGGGAGAAGTGTTCTCCAGTCGAGATAATGTTATTTTCCACACACTGGAGGCTTTTATTTTAGCAAGACTAAAAAAACCACCTGTCAGGCCTCATTTTCCACAGTTTAGAAAAGCATGGCTTCATAGACAAAGAGTCCATGTGCTCCAGTTGCCCGCCCACAGTCAATATTTTCCCCGTCTGGCACATCATGGAGAGAAGAGGGTGACAACAGCAGCCACTGAGAGTTGAGCAGCCCCAGGCTTTTATACAGTAAGAAAAAATAAAGATATTCTACATCGATTGATGTCTTTGTTGTTGTTCATCTTATAAAACAATCATTGTTAGCTTTTCAGTAAAACTACTGTATATCTATGAAATGCAAACCATGAAATCCAATCAAAAAAGCAAATACTCTGTGTTTCTGTATTTGCATATGCAAACTTTTTTTCATTTGTCTACGAGGAAGCTGATGGCAAATGTCAGACTGACTCCACTTCACACAGTGTTAGGCAAAAATATACAAAGAATCCAAGTCCTGCCAAAAAAGAATCTTGGATATTCTCACACCCTTACAGTTTGACGTTAACCCTCAATAGTTACCAATATTGAAAGTCTACGACTACAACTTTGCAACAGGTCTACACCCAGCCCCATTAGTTTGTTTTCTTTTGCCAAAAACATTTATTTTCACGTCTTAGACAGAGCAAAGAAACAAGTTGTGACCTGGTTTCAAAGACATCCCCCAGAATTCTACTGAGGATCATTTCTTAGATGTAACAAGGACATGACAGAATAAGTAAAAATGACTCCAAGTGTTGTAACAACAAAACTGGCAAAAAAAAAAAAAACTACGTTCGGATTTAATATTTATGTTCCAGATACATAACCCTCGTGAGGTTACAAATATTACAAAAAAAAAACAACAACAAAAAAGGAAATATTGTATTCTATTTTATTCTGTTACAAAAGCTGATAATGTTTTTTTTTTCCACAGCTCAGTTGAAAACAGAAATATTCTGCTTCCTTTCCCAGGTCTAGAAAGTAAGCTCTACTATAAGAAAATGATTTGAAATCACATTTCTCTCCATCATCTATAATAAAAACAATAAAAAAACAAACAGCAGAGATAAAGCGTACCTGACGAATGTCCTCCGTTCGTCCCCATGCTTAAGTAGGACATCACAGCACAAATTTGACTTTTTTTCCCCTCCTTTATTTCTCTGAGCTTAGACATAAAACCGCCTGTGTTCAGCTGGAGTGACATTAAATCCGCAGCTCTCCTGGGCTGACAGTAAACTCCTGGAGAATCATGCAGATCTTACACGTCACACTCTTTTCTTCTCCACAACTATTCTTTGAACACCGTCTTTCTACACCCTGACCTACTTTGTAGAGACGACAAACCGTTGTGACCCAGTTCACAGGGTGACTTGTGTGAATTGCAACAGTTCTGACGACTTCACCAGCTTCCTTAACACCTGGTTTTATTTTGACCAGGGGAGACCAGACACTGGTATTTGATACATTAAATGTCAGTAAATGAATGACGACACCAACAGGTCCAGATCATTTGGGTCAAAGGTCACATCGTGGGCCTCAACTTGTATTTTTTTTTTAGTTTTTCTTTGTTTCTTTTACTGAAACATAATTTTGCTTTTGTGTTTTTGCTAACCTTTTGCAAAAGTTAATTTATTGTGTAACTACTCTGTTGCTATTCTTCTAATATTGGAGCCTGATCATTGGTCTAGTTGTTGCCATTATATTTTTGTTTATTTTTTGTTTTGTGCTACCGATTTTGTGGTCTACAGGATGTTCTCTTTGTGGAACTGTTCCATTTTGATGTTTTCCGAGGTGTTCATTATTTAAACTATTGTTGAATGATAAATTAATTAACTGCTTCCTGTTAGAGATGACAGATACGTGAAATTGCTCAGTGGAGCTGAAAAGTCTGCTTTTTAAAGAGCTTTTGTCTTAACTACAAACACTGTTTCTAAGGACAAATTGTGATGTCTCCATTTGTCCGGGAGGATTTTTGTTGTCTTGCTAAAATGTTATGGAAGTCAAAATGTTAAATGTTATTGAACCAATCATTCTGAGAAAGGTCAGAGGCTGAGAGCTCATCAGATTAGATTATTAGGAACTTTATGAATTCCAATAACAGTTGTCACACAGTGAGAGGTGATTAAACAGAAGCTGGAATTCCATTTCATGAAATTGACCTCTTATTCGGAATACATTAGATCTGTCATTTTTACTGATGGGCCCTCCAACCTCCATGTGTTCGGCCTCACACGGCGGTGATTTCGTCTGATGAGCGTTGAAGTGTGACAAATCCACATTCAGAGGAAATAAAGAGGAGGGCTGTAGTACTTACGCTGGAATAGAAAGGTTCTCCCGACACACAGATGACATCTTGTTCTTGAATGGTCAGAATATCTTTGGCCAGGTGTAGTCGAATATTAAACGGCTCCTCATTACCTTCTTGCATCAAATAAATCCCAGTCTTTGTCTGAGGAGAGTCGGAGAGAAAATGTCATTCATCATCTCTGCGTGACTAAATCAACTGGCCATGAAATGAAATGCCAATGAAAAAACTGGAAATCTGGAGACGAGATCTGTTCTCATCTATCTCATTTTCACAAAGGAAGAAAAAAAAAAACGTACATTTGTGGTAATGGACAGTCATGTTGTACAGAATAGTGCACATTCAAAACTATTTTAAAGATGTATCATTCTCTTGCCTAAATATCTGTTTACGTTCAATTAAACACATCTGTCAAAAACCTGGATGGCTTGTATTTATTCACACTTTAACTGTTTATTTATTTCACCACACATTATATTTATACATTCATTCAAATGCACCGTGATCTAAGCCACTTAAATAAAGTTTAACAGGAACAGCTGGCTTGCAGGTATTCATAAACAAACCTGATCCCCTTTAAAAAAGTTTGTATTTCCCTGTTTTACGGCCAGTGATGAGGATAAATTAAGAAGCTGTTAAATTAAGTGGCTGAACCGAGCGCCGTCTCCACTTTTACAGGTCCCCACTTTATGTGCAGCAGGTGCGAGGACTGAATGTGTTCCCTATGATCCATTTGAAACATGTTAATCCGTATCAAATTTGTATGTGTTGCATATCTTTCATCCTCCCAGACTAATTGCCATCCCCATCCTGTCCTTGACTTTATAAAAAAAGGGTCTTAATAAATTGGAGTGTGTCCACCAGACAACACTAGTGTCAGCATCCCTGTCACCTGGGATACGCTACACATCACTTAACAAGACAGCTGCTGTTCTCACCTAGAGCGTCTCAACTCCGGGTCAGACTTGAATCATAGTCGCTTTACGGAGCGTGTTATCTTTCACCCTTAATGAGGAACGCGATGCAATATGCTTCTGTGTGCAGCTGCAGGATGAGGAATGAAATGATGGGTGAAATGAACTAATGTGCATGTAGGAATCATTAGCCGAGCAAAATGAGGGCACTTGTGCCATAATGGTACATGACCTGGGTCAGTCTGTGGCTCACGTGCATCTGCATTTCTATAAAGCCGCGGCGCATAATAAACACTGCACTTAATTAGTCCCAATGCCCACGTCTCACACCTGTGTTAATTACACTGCCTTGTCCTTCGTCACACTCAGATCATCATCTAAACAACTGTTTTTCTTCTGGTTTTTCATAATCACAATTATTTGAAATCCTGTTTCTGTTAAGGTAAAAATAATTATGGGACCGTCAAAAGTAAACATCCTGAAGCCTGACAGAGAAAACCTTTATCACTGTAAGATATCCAGTAATATTTCGCCGTATGTTTATATCACAATAAATGGATTTATTTAATACAGCTGCTGTTTTCATACGTGCCCATCTCTGCAGTTTCAAAGTAGAATGTTTTCCTGCATGTGATCCATGTTTACACAGTGGAAACAGTTACGACTGAATCAAGGAATAACCACAGTTTATTCCTTGACTTTACTTCCTGCATAAAGAGCTGTTTTAAAGGTCAGAATGAAGAGCAGCTCCAGTGTTGACATGAGCTTCAGCAATTTTACTCATGTTAATATGTACGTAAAGGAGGTTTAAAGTGAATGATGCTGTAGGTTTTACTTATTGGACTATAATATTTAGCTCATCTAAAAATGTAAATAAATAAAACAGAACCTAAATGAATAAAAGCTAATTTACTTGAACCAGTTGTATTACATGGAAGTAAATGGAACTGAAATTAAATAAATTGTATCAATAAATCGAAACAAAAATAAATTAAATAAATAAATAAAGTGCTGTATGTGTTTTCGGATGTTCTCTTCATATTTATAAGTCAGTTTCAGAGGCAATTTAAAATATGCAAATTATTTTTGAAAAGGCACAATATACACTAGTTTTGGCGATTACAGGCAAACAAAATGTAACCAAGCATTGAATTATGTGAACATCACATCACTTTAAACAAACGAGCATTTAAAACGAGCATCAAAATACGTTCTTTTTAAAGAGAACCATATTTCAATGTTTGACTGGATGTGTTGACGACTACAGTCTTTAGATGTAGTTGTGAATGTATTGTAGGCTCTAATCTCACTGTCAGTCTTTCTGCCTTCTTCTCATTCATGGAATATGAAACAGCACTTGGTTTTTTTTTTCCATGGTAATTCTCATTCACACGCCTTCCTGCCTTGCTGTCCAACCATGTCAGCGCGATCTTTTTTAAAAGTGTCATCTCTATCAGTTGTCATTTGCAACATTCACCATCTCATCTGAGCCATCACTCTTCATTCTCTATCAGTGTCTTCAGGTCACCGGCGTCTAGCCTGTGGAAGATTGTCCTTGTTGCTGCTCAGACACAGATTGTGTCCAAGCACCAATTAAACTTTACAGACAATCATCCCACTATTATCGTCACTCTCTAATGAATATATATTCTCCACTCACTTTCATCTCTTCCAAATGAAGGAATATTAATAGCCTCGGAGAGCTGGTCTGTCATCTGGCACTGGTATGACAATGTTTGTATTGAAATTAGAGGGGGCAGGGTGAACTCTCGTCAGACGACGTGTGCGTGCCGCAGAGAGTGCCGCTCTAACCACAGGCTTTCAGAAACACTGCGGTACTTAACGCTGCTTTCTGGTGATTGAAAATGTCATGGCGGCATGAACATAAACACAGCCAGCGACTGGTCAAACTGTTTGAATGATTGAATGGCACCAACCTCTTCATTTGAAGTCTTGAAATCCATGTGCTACTATGCAGTTAGGGATGCTGCAAAAGAAGGGAAAATAGGAACAACACTGAGTTTGGCATTTGCTTAACAACATGAGCGACTCGCTGCAGCACAGCCGCAGTCACATTAGAACACACCGTTATTAAGTTGCCTATTTTCATTAGAGTCCTTGCCTCTCAACAATCGAGAGAAGTTGATGTTGCATTGAAATGCATCCCAACGAACAAACTCTGGGGAATATTGGAGGCCATTAAGAGGTAATGAATAATTCAGGATTTAAGGTGAGAACCCAGGTATCCTTACAAATGTTTCAACATTGAATTCCTGAAATCATCTGTCTGCAGTGTTGTAGAACTGAACAAGTACAAAACTGCAGAGTGAAAGCACTCTTACTTAGAGATACATTTGAAAACTAATTCTAATTTTCAGAATTAATGGGAACATATTCATTCAGTACGTGAAACATATGACGCCTACAACAAAAGCAGAGTTATGCAACGTTCTAGAATATTCCTGGCTCTAGTTTTCACCAGCATGAATGGGAATTGGTTCAAAACGTTGTGATGATCTTAATGAGCGAATGTCGAGTCAGTGTTTACGACTGTGAGATTCTGAAACTGCAGTCAAAAATATTGTAAAAGATTATTACGCTTATGATTACGATTTTCTGGTAGATGCCAGGAGAAGTGTGTGTGTAAAGGCTGAGGGAAGAAACTACTGCTGACTGCGTGTGACCTTCAGGCCATCGGGATGCACTGCATCAGAAAGAGCTGAGAAATAATATATTTTATCTTTAAATTGTTAAAATGTGATTATTAAATAGAACAAAAAATTTAACAAACGTGAACTCTTGGTCTCTGGTGGAATATTGGGTGAGAGCTTTTACTATATAAACTAACCTTATCGAGTTCTAGAAGACTTCTTGTTGATCTTATAAAAAAGTACAAAGTAAAAAATGGCTCCCTGTTGAAATATGAAGGCCGTGCTGTAGAGGTATAGGATACTCAGGCTTACTTCAGCAGAAAGGCCCCCGGCTCTTTGCGTGGCGAGGTCTAGCCATGGAGCGGTGTGTTGATCCTGGATCTGAGCCTTAGCTGAGGCCCTCCCTGAACCATGGCTGTCAGAGTTTGGTGATGGGAGAGGAAGAGGAAGAGAGAGACAGAGGCACAGAGGGGGAGAGAGTGGAGCTGTCACCTCTCTTGACTGGCTGTAGATGTTGCGGGATTGTTCCCAGTGGAGGTGGAGCTGAAGAGCAGAGCGATACTATCATGTAGTGACTGAGGGTTCACTTCTGCTGGTCCCTAATCGTGTCTGTGCTGCAGTAATAGGAGGACGAGACCAAGGCATCTCACTGGAACCAAACCCACCTGCAGACAAAGAAAAAAAAAAACAAACAGAGAAAAATAAATGCCTTTTAATGTGCTGTTTGTCAAATGTTGTGGTGTAAGTGTGATGTCAATAGAACTGCTGCATTTTCGTGTACGTGGGCTGATGAATCAGACATAAACGCTCATCTCTACAGTGTTACCCAAATACACAGCTGCAAAAAACAATTCTAGTTATATCAGTGGTTGCTGGAGGCCCCCCTCTCAAATAAAATATAAATATAAAACCTGTAGATTCAACAGCACAAATGCAAAAAAAAATGCAATTAATTCATGTTCTTCTATTTTCTTGGATTTCTGTATTCTGGCAGCAAATAACTGTTTCAAAGTGTTTATTAAATTCCAGCAGCATACCCTTGAGAAATACGCCTCGTTAGTATGCATTGTTGGCTCCACGCCACCCTGTTGTTGGGCTGCAGTGTTGCTACACTCTGATCATTGTTAGCCGGATTAGAGGAAAACTTGCAGTAAGCACATTTTCAGGCAACAATTAACAAATAAATCATGGACCTATGATTAAAGAGTGAAGCCCTAATAAAACTTGCAAATGTATTCAAGTGGGGGAGATGAGGAGGCACAAGAGCCAGTGAGTCAGAGGAGCTATCTTTAAAGATTTTTTTTCTCCCTTCAAGCACTGACGATTAAACCTCACATCAACTAATAATGTGTTTGGTTTCAATAGATATGGGTTGTTGAGTTCACAGTATCTTAGTGGTTTTTTTTTTATTATTATTATTTCTTTCATATGAAGGCAGTGAATACCATCAATGTCAAGTCAACAAGTCATAATAAACCTATTCATTAAAATATTCAGTGTGTCAGACTATGTAACATCCAGTGATGGAATGGCAGATTTCTTAAGGTTACACCATGCTGGATATTATTGTAGCGTTGGTTAAATTTAGGGCATGTCGCTATAAAGTATATAGCGGGTGCTATAAAGTAAAGGTCTATGTGCTGAGTTCACTGGTAGAGCATTCTTTCAATAAAAGTAGCTTCATTTAACTTAATCAAATCTAAACTAAATGTTAATCACAGCAGACAAGGCTTAGGTAATGTTCCAACAGCCTTGATATGATAGCACTGAGCACTTACTGCTGAACACATCAGAATTAAATCAGCTAATATTTTCATATACAAACCGTACGGTACACCTCACACTTTCTCACCTTAAGTAACTTTTTTCTTTAATTGTCTAGTCTTTTTTTATTGCAGCTATATTTTTTCATATGTTTTTTTAATGATATTGATGTTATTTTCATATGTGAAAAGATCAAACCTTGGAAGCCTTGATACGAGTGTGGAAAAATCAGACTACGTGATTACTCACTCACTACATCAATAACTAATCAATACCGGCTAATTTCAGGTCATTATTTAATAAAATATGAGACTAAGTTTCATTAAATATGAAACTATTTAGAAAATAATGACACAGGAAGCTCGTCCTTTGGAAGCATGGCAATGTCAGCAACATCCGCCAGGCTATTGGATTGGCCATTTAATCCTCCATCTCCTGAATTGATTTCTCTTCACAACATGTTCAACAACATAAAAATCTATTCACAAAAATGTCTACAAATGTTATACATGGTTTTAAGTAAATCTGGTAACTTATTTATACAGAGTAACTCCCAAAAACACGTGAAGCCAAACACTCTTTTGCCAAGGCTTTCCATTGAAGATATAGTTTGCACGAGATAGTTCATACATATTTTAGTTACAGTTTATACCCCAAACAACAATAACTACATTAAGCCTCTTTATTATCCAATTTGTAAAAATTCATGACAGCCAATGGCATGCTTGCAAACTCTCTCCCGGTCTTCAGTACAGAACAGAGGCTCCAGTGGAGTTTACATCAAGGAAAAATTCCTATTCTCTACTTGTATAGTGATGTTTCATAAGAAAATATTCATAAGACCTAATTATAACTGCTGCGGGGGGTCTGGGGGGGGGGCTCTATTTCTATTGTGTTGTATGAAATGATAGCCATAAATGCTATGTTATACCCTTCGGGCTTATTGTGCAAAAAAAAAAAAAAGTATCTTAAAATGAGCTGAGCCCTCATTGTCACAAAAAAGGAAATTAGCACTGGGTAGGGAAAAAAAACAATAATACCCTACAACACAAACTGAAGCATTGCATCATCATGTTTAAATTCATATCTAATGATAAAACATCACAGGTTCGAATCCATCAGGTTCCACTGAGGCACACAGAGCATGGCTCCGTCCACACACACTGCTTCTTCTGTCCACTGCTCACTAAGGTGATGGGTTAAATGCAGAGGTCACATGTTGTTGTATGTAGTGGTGTGCTGTGTCACAACAACAAATAAATCACTTTTACTTCTTTGTACCTGCTCACTGAACGTTAAAGTGCTGAACGCTGGCTCCCTCTTTACAGCAAAAAGGTCACTGGTTCCAGTCCCAGTGGTAACAGAAGGTCGTCATGTCCTCTAGCTTCTTCCCACTGCACAAGAGCATGCAGTAATAGGTTAATTGTTTGTTTTGACATGACTATAGGTGCAAATGTGAGAGTGAATTGCCTTTGTATGTGGCCACGCCCTCACCCAAAGACTGCTGGGATTGGTACTTCACCTGTGACCCTGAAGATGATGGCAGGGTTGAATTTATGAATCAATGAATAAATGTACATAATTAGACTAAACCAGATGCAGTGATCTGCTGGTCATGTGACATGAATTCAATGTAACATACATATATGTATGTCAAGCGTCATCTGACCATCAGTTTCACATTGTTGTATGGAATCAGTGCAAGTAAATGTAACGTACACTTATTCTGCAGCTGCCCATGTATATGATGTAATTCCCTATGAACTGGCAACAGACGGTCAAGTCACACAAAAGTAATCTGCAGCATTAAGCAGAAAAAATATTTGAACTCTTACATGGAAAGAAATTCCAACCACTGGTTCATGAAATATTTTTTCTCTGTAAGAGCTCATTAAAAACAGATTTATGAGCATTCATAGATAAAGTAAGCTGAATATACAATAATGAGAATTATAGTCAATTAAATACACTTTAAATTTTGCAAATTACATATTACTATGTACTGTATATATTACTGCAATCAGTTTACTGTCAGTGAATAGGGAAGTACATACTGTATGAATTGCTGTGTTCAGTTAAAAACAACTCAAAACAACTGTCACGTACAGGGAAAGAACAGGAAGCAGGCAACACCCAAAATGCAGCACTTGAAGAACAGCGATCAAGTGCAGAGGTTTATTCAACAGATTCAAAAGCTCAAACACATCCAACTCACTGAAATCAGGGCCAGGCAGGAACACAAAACACTGAACCACCAGGAGAACAACCAACATGCATGAACACATGCAACATAATGAACAAAGAGCTGACAGAGTGGAGGTGGGAGGTACTCATACCCAGGGCAGTAGGTGACACCAGTGAGACTGATTAACAGGGAACCACAGGACACAGGTGAAGAAAAGGGTTGTCAATGAGAGGAATCCATTCCCAGAAGCTCTGGGGTTCACACAGTTCACCAGTCCATCACAGAACCACGTATGGAGACAAACAACCATCCAAACTTATACTCATATCTATAGGAAGTCTATACAGAAAGACCATCAGTTAACACCAGGGATCAAACTGACGACACAGTCCAGAGCAGTAGTCACCCTTCACTGTTCGGTCACTGAAATATATTTGAACCATTTCATTTCTTTTTTTTGCCAATATGGCGTCTTGTCGCCGTTTCTTTATTCTGGTTTGATTTTAATTCAATTAGAAATTTAGATTCACACATTTTCGTCCCCGTCTCCTCCTACACTGTGAGCTGTCAGCAACGAGCCAAGTCTGTCTAATGGATGTGACAGAAATCCTGTCATCATTTGAGGACCTGCCTTAAAAAAGAATGGGTTCACGTGGCTAGATGATAAATGTGTGTGCAGCTCTGAGATGAGTACTTTGTCTTAGCTGCTACTCTCATCCTGTCAGACATGATCATCTTTTTTCCCCCCAAAGAACCCCAGATTACATAAGTAGAGGCTTTTGTGCCTTTTAAGTTGACTCAGCATAACTCCACTTCTCACCACACTATCAGATATGCTGCGTCCTACCAATCTAGTCCACAAGGTTTTTCTCTGTTTTTCAATAATTCTCCTGTCTTTGACACAATGATGGTAAATGGAGAGAGGGAGAGAGGGAGAGAGGGAGAGAGAGAGAGCCTGGATGCTGTGGAGAAGCTGACCTGACATCTCCATCTCTGAGAGCCGAGGACAGCTGCGACCCATGCACTATGATGAATTGCCGTTTGTGAGTTCAGGTGGAACTGTTGTCTGCAAAGTGCTCCGGCAGATGTAGTTTCACTCTGACAAAATTGAGATATTTTTCTCTGACTGTATGTTGACTCGTCCCACGACCTGGAACATGGAGCACCTCAAAGTGCAGCTTCTTTAATTTGGCCGGGGATGATGGCAACCGTTGTGTTACTCAGATATTAAAGCTTCCCAGAGGACTCCCACTGCTCAGCTTGAACAGCATTACACAAACACAATTTTACAGTCTGCCCGACTCATGTTAGAAAACCTAATGGAATTTCTGCAGCTTATCAAGCCGGCCTCCATAACATAACACTGCACTGTTTGTACACGACCACATATGCTGAGAAATAATGTGTGAAGATCAATAGTGAATCGAAAGGTATTGTGTAAACCTAAATTGCCAATTTATGTTACGTTACGATACAAAATTAAGATGAATCATGCATGGGTGACATTCTTCAGCCTAGATGTTATTTTAAAATGTCCATTTCCTGTTTACTTTTAGGACTATATTAACCTCTTTTCACTATACTTTTCTCACTCTTATTTATCTATTTGTAAATATTGGTTCTCAGTGTATTCTTGCTACTTCTATTCTTTATTTATTTATTTCAGTGTAAATGTTGTTGATCGTAATTAACTTTATCCTCTGATTAAATGTGCATTTGTTGAACCTTGGTCAACCACTTAATTCTCTAGGAGATATTTTACATTCTTGTTATTTCCATATTAGTGTTTTTAAAACCTTATTTGTTTGCTGACATTTTGCTTTTTCTTTAAGGCTAACCTTTATTTATTTTAATGATTGTGAGCCACTTTGGCTTAATTAGAGCTTGGATATATTTTTCTAGTCAAAATAGCTACTTATAGCCTAACATGACATTAGAAATTTGCTACTGCTAGTTTTTTAAAATGTATTTAATTTTTTGCTCTCATTTTTTACTTACCTGCATCAACTTTTTTGTAACATTGTTAGCATTTACTGGCTAACAGCAATGTCCCATAGAGAAATAGTAACTGTAGCCTGGTTTAACACGAAATGTTATTATAGAACTTTGGGCTATTTGGTTATTGGGTTAGTGGTAAATATATTTTTTAAAAACAATTACGTTTGCATACCACTGGATTTGACGTATTGGTACAAGGACAGCAGCTGGCTGTCAGGTCATTTAACACCACTGTACCGTTTTACTTTCTACCACACATTGAAAGTTCCAACCTTAAACTCTCTAGTTTGGTCCAGATTTATATCTGAGCAGAGTTATACCTTTTCTGAACCGGTGCTTAAACCTCAGCGGTGTGTAGGTTCCTCTTCACCTGAGAAAGCGTGACACACTAATAAACTACTCCTCCAACCCCCCGTCTTACTCCTGCTGTGAGGCAACTGTGTGAATGGTTGTGTATTTACTGAGCCGCACCGTGCCCCACTACAGTAGAGTTGCTGCTTCTCCTTTATTTCCTGCACAATGAGCTCAATATTGATTATTTAAGATAAATGTAAGTCTTTTCTCGTCTTTCAACGCCATTTGTCAGAAGTCTTTGAACGCTGCATATGTCGATAGCAGGCAGCTCCAGTGGTGCTGTTTATGACAGATGCTCATGAATGATAGGCAGTGGAGTAAATTAGTGATGGACACATTTATGGACAGCTTCTGCCTTCCTGACTATGATGTGTGCTTTCTGGCAACATAAGAAATCCACTGGATATGAGAGGGGGTGCCAACCTAAATC
>NC_024326.1:6750318-6756511 GCF_000523025.1 Cynoglossus semilaevis
CTGGATATGAGGAGGCAAAAATAGACATGATGAACTGCAGCCCAGAGGAACAGCATCGCTCAGCACTGCCAGTTTCCCTAATTACGATGTAAACATCTTTTTTTTTTAATTTATTGACATTACAATGTATTTCCTTATTAAGAAATGGACAGAGGAAATGTATCTCCTTATTAAGAAATGGACAGAGGAAATGAAGTGTGTTATCCTCCTGGTGCATTAATTAGCCTCGACAAATAAGCACGCAACCTTTAACCACCTCTGACTTAGTGCATTCTGCTAATTAGAGCAGACCACTGTATATGAGTATGCATTGGATTCTAATATACAGCCTGCTCTTGTGCGGCGTCTTTGTATATAGACCACAGAGACCTGAGTATCCCTGCAGGGAAAGACTGTGGGAATGGCCCCACGCTGTGTGTCAAGTGAGAGGATTAGAAAGCTTGGCTTTTTTTTCTTTTTTTTTTTTGCTCAAGGCTATTGGCTGAAGTGAGGTGACGCCGCACTGTATAGGGAGACATCTGTGCACTCATAAAATATAATGCTCGCAACTGTCTGTCAATTTGCACTGATGAATGGAATCTGTGCCACATAAAAAATATTGTAGAAAATTAACCTCGCAAAATCCGAGTTGATGCTGAACAAATGTTTCAGAGGTTTGAAGGTTATTATGTTTTATTATTATCGACGCATATTCTTTTTGCTGCTTTTGTCTATGTAAACTCCAGTTCAGAACTGTTTCAGTGCAAACCTAAACCTTCTACTGCAGCAGATTTCACATTTCTGTACAACTTTCTAAATGTGAAACAGTCCTAAGAATTACAATTTTAAAAGGGATGATGTTACTAGACACATCTCTGACTCGCATTTAATGTCATCACCAGTTAAAAGGCAACAACAGAACTTGAAATGCAGTTTCTCTACATCTAAGGAATGAGTGAGCAAATGGACCTCAGGTAGTTTTACATGATCAAATCTGTCCACCCATGGTCTGGAATTATCTACTACTTTAATTAGCTGCTACAAGTGACAGTTGTGATGTTTCAGCTCGAGTGAACTGCAGATGCTCCACAGAAACACAGTGGGGCTGTTAACAATGAGCAAAGCTGATTCGCCACTGTAGCGTGCTGTCAAGGCAGCGGTGCTTAAGGAATACGCCGGGTCTCCACATTAATCAAACCTGACCTAAAATTGTCCAGTGTGAGCTCCTCGCACATTATGGAACATAGAGGAATCTCTGAGCAGAGACCCAGTGCTGCAGACGCAGAGAGGACTATGTAAACTGTGTGATAAGCATCATGCTAATATCATCAATCTTTATATAGTACCTAACCTCTCATTGCTTTTCTAAGGGCAGTTAGCGGCGTCATGTGTGGCTGTGTGTCTGTGATGCGGTCCTGAACCTCTAAATCCGATGTGCAGTCCTACCAGGCGAATACAAATGAGAGTTTTGTCTCTTGTGTTCCCTGCCACAAGAGTTTGGTGTGCATTCGCTTCATTAGCCATCACTCTCTGCAAAGACAGACTAATGCTTTTCCTGTAGCATGACACTGACAGAACACTGATGTATATATACAATCCCCCCCACCTCATGGACTCGGGCTCTGCGTCTGTCTGAGAAAAATAGCCACTTCTTTTATTTGTGCTGAACATACATCAAAGTACAATAAAAGCATATGGCTTCTCTACCCTGCATTTAACATCTGCAGCCGTTTGTATAGATGGCTGACCAAACAGCTGCCCTAAAAGCTGCACAGAAACACCACGAGTGATACATGGTGCCCCGTGCTGCCGTGGGCTCCAGGGCTGGAATGGAATGAAGACGTCCAAGCATATAGTGACAAACCGTGGACTCTTCCAACTGCCCTTCAGCCAGAACACTTGCTGGAGGAAAATGTTCAAGATTTGCTTTATTCTGAGTATCCACAGTTTGCTTTCATACACACTGGAACTGTAATCTCTGATTATTCAGAGTGGCTCCCCCTGCAGTGGGATGTTGTGTTAAAATTTACCACTTTAAATGTGCGAACATAAATTATTCATGCTAATGTACGGCCTCAGTGCCTCACGTGATGCCAGAGGACAGCTTATCCCTGTTGTATATTTCAAGACATTTAACAAGACTTGATTTTTAAATGACCCATCGGGATTGAGTATCAGCAGGCGAAACGGTAGATTATTGATTGTCTAAGTGGAGAAAATAAAGTGTGGAGCAACTCTCTGTTGTGGAGTGTGGATACTGTTTCTCCACCGTGATTAATGGCTGCACACTTTCGGTCATAACACAGTAACACTGGGGTCGAGTCGAGCTGGACCTCCACACAACAAGAGGGATTAAAGGGGAAAACTGGCTACTTTCAGTTTTAGTGCATTAAGTGAGGTGCTGTCATTAAAACACACAGAGGAATTCTTTTAACAACAGACCGTGTTTCCTTGTTTTTGTAAACACAGCTGATTGGTTACAATGATGCCAGAATGGGTCAGAGTTCTACCGTGCTCAAAAGGTCATTTCAAGCATGTGCAACATGAACTGGTTGTTTGCAAGACACCAATGTGCTTGTTAAACACAGTCATGGGAGAAGAGCCTATAGATCAGCATTCAAAAAGTAAACAGTGTTTGTAAAGCCAGCCACATATCTCTACATCTATATGAAAAACATCATACCAGTCCTAGATTATGTTTACTCTATTGTTTGAACATGTGAACACTGGGCAACAACTGTGTAGTATTGTTGTACAACCAATCCACATACAACGTCACGGGGAAGTCACCCTTTACAGTAGGTTGACCTCTAAGGCCTAATTCCTGGTTTATTCATCTGTATGAACAGAGTTAGCCCTAACCTTCCACAGTCCGGTCTGATACCAGTATTCTACTGACAGAAGCTGGTACACAAAAGTACAACTACATAATCTTGTGATGTGCTTGGGGTGAAAAATGTTTTTAAAGTATTTTATCTGAGAGTCCAGAGTCAGCATTACTAGACTTCACACGTGCATTTTCTTCTCAAAGAAACATCCCATGTTGCACAGCACATGCAATTATATTTTGAGAGGACAAGAAGTGTTACAGAACATCAGTCTCTCCCTATATTTAGCTTTGTGACTGTTTTTGTTTCACCTTGTCCTCTGTTGAAGAAAACTGTCTTAAAATACTTGCAATACTTTGTGACCTCCAGCAACAGCTGAACAAGTTTAAAACAATGCCCTACTAAATGCCAGTTCTCAAAATAGCCGGCTGTGAGTGACACCAGATTACTTAGATACAGTTTTTCTAGCAATACATTCGGTCCAACTGCTCTTTGATTTAAGACGTAAAGGCACACTTGGGTTTTTTTTTGCTAGAGGTGGGGTTGTGGGTTGCAGGGCATAAAATCATCAATGACATGTCAACGTCTCTCCCCGCTGTTGGAAGTGAGACCTGCACTACATCAAACAGATTGGTCCTGACCTATGACCAGCAAATGGACGTGCGCAGCTCGGCTCAATACCCCTGCATGGGCACAGAAGCCGCTCCTGCTGAGGTTCTGAGCCTGAAATCACTGCCGAGCAGTCTGACTTCTTCATCTCTCTGCTTTTTAGACACACACTGCCACAGATTGTCTGTCACCTTGCAGCCCGTAATGAGAAAAAATAAGCTCGGCTGCCTTGGAGGGACACTGCCACCCCAGTTTACAGTTGGAGAGGCCACGTAAATTTTATGAAAGAGAGTAGTCAGGATAATAAACCACAGTGGGCCAGCAGCAGCAGCAGAAGCAGCAGCAGCATGTAGTGAAATACAGCCCGGGGAGAAAGGTTGGCCATTGATGGACGTTGATGATATTTTCTTTCCAACAGAGTGACTGTGGGAGGAGGGAAACTGATGAAGGATCTGTGAGTGATTCAAGACATTCGTGTCATAAAACAAATGTAGAATTTGTACCAGCACACTGAGCAAGGACACAGAGGCTGCACTTAAACACTGCTGAATAGCACCAGTGTGGAAAGAGGCTGCTGCCACTGCACTGACCGGAGGAAGTGGATGTTGGGTGAGGGTGATGCTGGTGAACCTGCACTGAGGTTTCTGCTCACTCACTGCCTGTAAATCACACTCATACTGAGCGGGGTTTCATCACGAAGCCCGGCTCATGAGTGAACCGATTATCTCCGTGCATCACATAAATGTCACTAAAAGATGATGCGACGCTTTTGGATCATGTGTCTGTGTGTGATTGGCACATAAATCCTGGAGCGCTGCGTTGAATAAATTACATGTGGGAAAAGTGCGGTGAGCATTGATTAATGTTTGTTTTTTAATTATTGTGGAGCCAAAAATAATTACCTGCGTCCATCACCTCATAGGATGATGAGGAGCGCTGCATGGAGGAGGTCTGCGGGGCTTACCTGGTATTCTGGTAACAGGTGGTGATGCCTTATTAAAATCCCCTCGGACTCCAAATCCACGATTTCTGAGGAGTTTATCTGATGGATAATTTGTTTGAATAATGCAAGCAACGGCTGCTACAACATCTCTGCGAAATCACAATGTATCCCTTGTGGCAGCATCGCCCACACGGAATCCTGGTCCACTACACTGTAGCGATGAGCAGAAAAGCCAAAGAGAAAAACAGCGAGCTTTCAGTGTCATGGTTGCTTTCAGGGATTCCTCTCCGTCGACATCACATCGTCTCTGGCAGAGAGTCCTCTTTCACAGCTCCGTGTCTGTCTGTCTCCCGCTCTCTCGCATCCCGCTGCCAAAATGACTGAGGATGGGAATCAGTGAGGCTGCTCCAAGGAGCGCGTCCGTCCACACACTCCGTTTATCCCGCACAACTCTGGAGCCGCACATGCACAATTTTTTACACTTTTTTTCTTCTGCGTGTGCAAGGACATGTTCTGTCCTAGGTCTGTCCAAACCCCAGCTACACACAGAGCAACATCTCACAAAGATGTTCTCCAAATGCAATCCTCTACTAATTACATTTGCGTGCACTGCAGTGCTCTCTCTCTCTCTCTCTCCCTTTCTTTCTATCTCACTGTGTGTGTAGTAGTGTGTGTGGATTTGTGGTTTTGCATTTTCTGTTAATGCTTGGAAATAACTAGTCAAATTTAAAAACAGATGTTCAGGATGACGCCTTTAAGAAAATATGTATATTACTTATTGTAAAGTATGATATAGTACTCAACATATAAAGACATTATATTATTACTTCACTGACTATATGTATGTGTACTTTTTTATATGCTCATATGAGTACATTTACAGCTATTGCTGATGTTTTAGAAAAAGTCAAATTCCCAGGAATGACCAGTCTCCATGCTGATGTATCCTTAGGAAAAACACTTTGTCCTACGGTGCTGCTGGTATCATGCAGACGTTCAATAGGAGACGTAAATGCTCTGCATGTATGTATGTGATCAGATACACAGTACAGGAAGGAGTGCGGTCTGGTGTTTAAGACTAGACACTGAGAGTGCAGAGTATTTATGGCTCATCTGTGGTCCAGAACCATCTTTATGGAACATGTTTTCACCCTGGGACCATTTTATCGCTTGCTCTTGACATTAAATGGGTTCTTGGTTGGTTAAGAGTATGAGTGTTGGGGTTATAGAAGTGAATTTCCTAAGGTTAAGAGAATGAATTGTGTTTTTGCAGTACTTTGAAATAATAAAGGAGAATAAAGAAGAGGCTAAAAAATGCCCTGTCCTATTACAACTAATGAGAGTGTGTTTGTGAGAAGCAGAGTAGGTGTGTGTTGAGGGGCAGAGAGAGTGAGAGAGCAGTTGAAATCTGCAGCAAATAAGCAAATAGAGAACATGTAATCAACTAAAATATCACCATGGTTCACACTTCATGGTCCATTTTATTCTGGAGGAATTTTCCTGCAAATGCACAGGTCAGTATTCTAAACGTTTTAGTTGAACTACTTTTGCAAATAAAAGTCATTTATAAAATATATAAAAATGTGTTCTTACGTTTTACAATGCACACACACACACAAGCAGGTGGTCATGTTTCACTCTATGTCAATGAAACACACACTTCCATCTTGCACATCCTACCCCTACACTCACACACTTGCACAGAGAGTACACATGTGTTCAGTAAGTCTGTAGTATCTGGACTCTCCCTCAGGCCCTCTCCTGAGCAGCTGAGCAGGCAGACCAGGTGCTCCTCATTTTCCAAGCTGTCATCACGCCAACTGATGGATCCCAC
>NC_024326.1:6756545-6766344 GCF_000523025.1 Cynoglossus semilaevis
GTTGGTTTACCAACCTAAGCATGGCACCACGGGGCGGTCTCTGCAGCTTGACACGGATCAAGTCCTTTATTCCGAAAAAGTTGTTAATGACGAGCGTGCTAAATCTGCCGCTGTGGAACTGTTTCATCCTAGTGGTCCATCCCCCCGCAGCTGTTCTCAGGGATGTCCATACCAGGAGAAGGCAGTGTGATTTGGAGATAATGAATGGAAGCATGCGGTGATTTCACACTTGACTTGGCTATAAGTGTCTTTCACGGTGAGGCTTTCCATCCTCATCCTTCCTAACAGCTCGACTGTGGTCCATTAACAAACCAAAACTCACAGCTACAGAATATGGCTGTTATATGGATAACAGAGAGTAAAGAATAATGATCCAGGTGACTGAGTCACACCTGAAATCAAACACTGAAATAATACAATAATACATACAGAGGTTTTTTCCCCCAGGGATCATCTAGCCATTAGAAGTTCCGATAATGTATTCTGTTTATCTCAGTAAATGGAAATGAGAAACGCAATTTAATTAGAACGATAAATGTAACTAACGTGCATAAAAACATGCACTATCAATACTTTCACAAGCAATTTAATAAATGACAAATCATCGCACAATTTACAATATCATTTAATATTCTCAGTTGGACATCATCTGTATTTGATATAATAATCCAACATCATCTGGATTATTACTATCATAAACCCATTCACACCATGTTTAAATAAATTAACTGAGCCATAGACAGTGACAATTTCCTTATGGCCTATTACTAATACTATACACAGTATATAATATACTAATACTTATATATATATACATATATATATATATAGAGAGAGAGAGAGAGAGAGAGAGAGAGGTGCCTTGACAGGATGTGTTGTTGTGTTTGTAATGCGAAAGTCAAGAGCATCAAACAAGTATGTGAAGACGGTTAGAGGATAGTAAACGGTGAGGGCTGCAGTCAGTCAGTCAGTCAGTCAGTCAGTCAGTCAGTCAGTCAGTCAGTCAGTCAGTCATTGGCTGGTGAATTAGACCAAAGAAATGGAATACATCGAGATATGTCCATTGACAGAGACAGAGGAGAGACAGAAAGGAGTCACTGATGATTGTAAAGAGTTGAAGGTCTGTGAAGAGGAATGAAGACGTCAGTAAAAATGTGTAAGAAAAATAAAAGTAAGGACGTTGTGTATGTAAGTAAGTATGCAATGTGAAAGTGTTGGTGATCAGAAACCTTGGGGTGAAAAAAAGATAATGAAAGTTACAAGTGAGGTGAATGTTTGGAGGACCTTGATGCTTCTGCACAGGAGGCCAAACCAGAGGTGCAGCAGAAAAGGATGCTGAGATTGTCACTGAGAGTGAGGAGAATGGACAAGATTAGAAATGGTTCCATTACAGCTGACAGAAACAGTCAGGCAGATTGGAGGATGAGATGGAGGCGTAAGGTTGAAATGCTGCTCTCATGTGCTGGGAGAAGACACAGGTTAAATGATGTTGACTCTTGAACCAGAGACAAGGAGACAGTGACAGAGGACGTGGAGACAGTTGGACTGACAGTGAAGAAGGTACCGGGTAGAATGAGATGAAGGCAGAATATATATAAATGCAAACTGTTTACCCGTGTTGGTGAATAAATGTCTGTGATTTAGAGATCTAAATACAATTATTCTCAAATATATATGCGCCCAGGGGTAACCACTGGAAACCAGAGACACATTTTAACAACTAAGTCAAATACAATGTTGTGAAAGCTTTGATAAAAACAGAAAGAAAAAAAAGAAAAAGATTTATCTTAAAAAACGAAAAAAGACTGAATTTGAAAAGTACGCCACAAATTCCACCCACTCATATTCACAGCTCTTATTCTAAGGACAGACCTGTGGAACCCGGAGTAGAACTCTTGTCCATGACTGGTCAATCCTATGATATTATGACAAGTTCAGGATGGTGAATGATGTATAAGTTAAAGCGCCACAGGACATGGAGCTGCAAATGTGGAGTACAGTAAGCAGCAGAGGCCCAGACCGCCTCATGAATACCAGCTGCACATCATGCCACTGCTGCCCCTGCAGAGAGACAAGTGGCATTTCTTTGTACTGTTGTTGACCCAAGAGTCAGACACTGGTACATTATTTAGTTGAGCACATCTTCTCTGCTCTTACACTCTGCTGTCAAGAAACAGTGGAGAGGCCCGGCACACATGGCTTCATCTCGGTTAATTAATTTTCAAGCCCATAAACTCCTGCTTCTGTTTTTCAGAATTTTTGATACAACACTCTGATCTATTGCACCTCCTTCATTAACATTTACTGAAACACATTCACAGGTTTGTCAGAGTGGAGAGTAGAACTAAATTATTTTAATGTGCAAATATAATAACCGTTCAGGCACATGACACTTCATTTTGCAGTGCATCATGAGTTTGTTGTGCACCGGAGGTGATAACAAGAGACAAAAATGACAAAAATGTATAAATATCAATATTTTGAACAAGACAAAAATGTATAAATATCAATATTTTAGAAGAAGAATAAAACAGCAGGCTAAATACATTAACGTACAATTTATGTAATGTACATTAAAGTGAACAAAATAAATATCTCATAAACAATGATAAATTAGTGTTGCATCAGGAGTTTGTGTGATTAGAGCAAATTGTGTAAAATATAAAATGTGTAAAATGTAAATATAATTACAAAATATGTATGCACAAATACTGTTTGTGTTTATTATGATGTCACCATCTTCCGTACCATGGCAAGAATAAATACTGAAGTACAAAAACACCTGGACATGTAGTGACGCCCTTCACCTTCATGTATGTGTTTACCTCAGGATACAGTTTTAATTCAAAATACAATTATCATATATAGTGCCAGATGTTTTCTAATACATCACCACCGTCGCGTCGTGATTCTTCACCAGACCTTCCATACAGAGTACTTTATATGTGACAGAAGCCTGGAGTAATTATTCACAGATAACCTTCCTCTGCCTTTTTCATCTGAGCAGGCACAAAGGGAAACTATTCATGATCTGCAATTATGTTCAGGAGATGAGATAAGCTGTTCACAATTAACTTAAGGCCTGGCCCAGACACAGGGATCTTTTCATATCTGCTGACCCAGCCAATCAAACTGCTCCAGGAGCCGCTTTCCAATACACCCATAACTAAGCCTTTGTGTTTCCTTGTTCCTCTGCCTTGTCACTCTTTTACTCAGACTGAGTTGTGAACACAAGGGGGCGTAGACTGCTCAGTTTGTGCCTCCATGTCCAGTTGAGTAGGAACTGAGGCTGAGGGAAATTTGATTACATCAAGTCTGACCTTGGGAGAAACTACACTTAGATGTACATTTCAAGAAGGGATGCCTTATTGCATTATTGGCAAGGAAAATTGAGGCTTTCTCCACACCCACGTTAGGGACAGCCGTCCTTCGGGGTGAGACACAGTATGACAATTCAGTTTGGTCCAGGTGCTGCCTTCATCAGGGACCAGGGAACCACAGCTTTGTTACTTCAGAAGATGTTGCAGTGTAGCTGTGAGAGTGTAAAATAGAAGAAATCTTTCATCTCCTCCCCCGCCCAGGTACCCCATCATTATTAGTGGAGCTGTTGCTGCTGACAGTGGGGGGGCTTCTCAAATATGCAATGCACACACCAAGGATAATCAAGCCTCCAGAGGCTTATAACACAACACTCATCATGAACATTATACACACGCTGTGACGACTGGAATTACAATGTTAGTTTGTTTTTTTGTTATTATTATTATTTATACTTGAATATATAGGCAGAGGCATAGACAAAGGAACAGCAGCAAACAGAATCAGAACCAACACAAACCAGGCTGAAGACAGGACAAATCCCCTTTTGATCCAAATACTACGGCTTCAACTGCTTAAAATTGACTGCACTTATTCATACAGAGCTGTTGAGTACAACGATCTATCTCAAAACTGCAACTTTGACTCTTTGGATACAGCAGAGGATTCAGTATCCTGTCAGATGCCGCACAGCATTTCACAGTTTGTAGTTTGTTTTCTATAGTTTGTCATTGCGTCAGTGTAACATGGCAAAGAAATTGCACCGTAAAATGAAATGTGTGCTATGGCAGAGAGATGAAACAGATGGAAGAAAGGCATGAAAAAGAAATAACGGAATAGATAAATAATAAAAGGACGACAAAGGCGTTTCTGGGTTTTTCCCCATGTGAATATAGGAGACATCCTCATTATATATCTTTCAAAAATGTAAATATTTAATATTGTAAACGTGACCTTTGACTGGCCAGGGTTGACACTATACTGTAGTAATATTTTTTTTTTGTTACGTTAGAGGAAATATCCCACGGATACACACAAGCAGCCGTCCGCATGGTTTATAGGACTTTTACTGAGAAACAACAGCCAAACATGAATGTCAAAGGATATTACTCATATTTTATTTAGTCAAAGTATATTATGTTTATAGATTTATGACTTAAGAGAGCATCGACTATTATAATTAAAAATATTAAAAAGCCAGATAAAATATTGGGTTTTTTGTTTTTCGGTATTAAAAAACTATTTGAGCCCTACAGTAGTTTTGATGCCAATATGAAAAGGATCATTTAAAATCTTTTTTGCAGCCGCAGACATTTTCTTATTACACTAAATATTCCCAAATTGGGGGCTCTCCCTATAGGGTGAGGATCTCTTACCTTAGGGCACATGGCCAGGCAATTTCATTTAGATTTTTAGATTTTTATTGGTGGAGAAATTACGCTGAATTGTCTTTAATTTCCTTGTTTTGAGTGTATCTCAGATGGGATTTGAATGAATAGCTGTGAATGTGTGTAGATGGGGGAAAGTTTTGCTCTCTACAAAAGGGGGCGCTGCAGGAAAGTTTGGGAAACTTGCTGTTAATGGCTTAACGTTTGGAAAAAGAACGTTTTCTTTAAAAGAAAAGTAATGAATACAAACATTTAAAAAATTGATGTGCTTGAATGACTCTAAATTTAAATAAAATATCGCAGTAAAATGTGTAATAAAAATGCAAAGCATGTGAATTTAACAAAAGCAATAAACGTATTGAGCTATTTCTAAACCTTTTACTGCCTTGTTTTTTTGTTTGTTTGTTTGTTTGTTTGTTTGTAATTGGTGTGATTTCCGTGATTGCAGGACAATGTTTTGGGGTTTTTTTTTTTTTTTTTGGTTTTTTTAACACAAGCAATGAACATCCTGGCTGCTTTAGGGGAAATGTGCTCTGCTGTTGTTAAACACCACTTTGGGAGGCAACCAAAGCCATCTGCACCGTGCCATGTTCACTTGGCAGCGTTCAAACCCTCTCATGTGGCACCGAGCACCTGTCTGACTGCTGACCCAGGCCCGGGGGAGGCTGTGCGTTCCTATAGGCTGGGAGCGCGTCTGAAAAGCTCCGTGGCAAAGGGAGATTTTAATTGGTTTGAGGTCCCAGTGCATGTAAATGAGGGTGAGGGGGCTCCTCCCATGCACCTGATGGGGGAGTATTTACAGCTCTTTACAGCTTACTCACTGCACTGTTTTCAAGAGCGCCGCGCTGCACCATGACACTGCACTGGACTTAAGCAATAAGGATTTCCGTGCGCACACACTCACACTGACGTTCACCGCTGCATCTGCCGAAGAGAAAACACACTTTTGCCAAAGTTGTCCACTTGTTTTCCAAGATGCCACGATCCTTCCTGGTCAAGAAGCACATAAACTCCGCCAAGAAGCCAAACTATAGTGAGTTGGAAAGCCCAACAGGTAACGACTTTCAAAGTTGATGGCGAAAAGTTTGGAAACTTTAGAAATCATGTTAAAATGTTAACTTTAAAAAAACAAACTTTAAGTTAAGTTTACATGTTTGTAAAGTTGTCTATCTTGTTTTTTACGCGTTTCATCCAGAGCGATGACAGCGTGCGTAAAGACGCACCAAGTCAGAAACTAAGTGCTGTGTTTAATTTTTCCAGTTTTCCTCACACCGCACATCTACAAGGGCCTTCCTCTGCCTGTCATCCCCCAGCCGGAGATCCTGAGCCCGGCAGCCTACAGCCCCATCACAGTATGGACTACCAGCAGCCTACCGCTGTCTCCGCTCCCCAGTGACCTGTCCCCCATCTCTGGATACCCCTCGTCCCTGTCCGACAGCTCCTCATCCAAGGACCACAGCGGCTCCGAGAGCCCCAGGAGTGATGAGGACGAGCAGATGCTCCCCAAACTGACGGACCCTCACGGTGTTGAGGCAGAGAAGTTCCAGTGTGGTCTGTGCGCCAAGTCCTACTCCACGTACTCTGGACTGCTCAAGCACAAACAGCTGCACTGCGACGCGCAAACGAGGAAATCCTTTAGCTGTAAATACTGCGAGAAGGAGTACGTGAGCCTCGGGGCTCTCAAAATGCACATCAGGACTCACACCTTGCCTTGTGTTTGCAAAATATGTGGAAAAGCCTTCTCCAGACCCTGGCTGCTCCAAGGACACATCAGGACGCACACTGGTGAGTGACTGTGGGGAGTCAATGGGAGGCTCCTGCACTGGGGAGAGCCACTTTAGTCGTTTTTAAAATCCAATAAAACATATTTGAATTGCATTAATAGTTTGAAAATAATAATTTAAAATGGAAAGCCGTAGAAAGCGCCTGGTCTTAAAAAAATTACATTCCAAGTTTCCTGTAAAGTCAGCAGTTCCAGGTGACTTTTCCAGACACACTAAATCCAAAAATATTGCTTATTCAGACAAATCTATTGCCACTATTACTCAGCGTTAGCCGATTATAGTCATCAGAAATCAGTTTTCATAGACAGCCTAAAAATATACCAGGTCGTGCTGCTGCTATTGTGACATATTTGTGTATACAGTCACTGACAGTGTTTTGTTTGTCATTTTTCCAGGGGAAAAGCCTTTCTCCTGCCCTCACTGCAACAGGGCGTTCGCCGACAGGTCTAATCTCAGGGCTCACCTACAGACCCATTCAGATGTGAAGAAATACCAGTGCAAGAACTGCTCCAAAACTTTCTCCAGGATGTCTCTTCTACACAAGCATGAGGAATCTGGTTGTTGTGTAGCACATTGAACTGGGATTCTTTTTTCCACCAGCGGGAAAAAAAAAAAAAAAAACGAAGAAACTGTAGCAGTTGCTTATTCTTCTTCAGTTGTCAAGTGGTGGAGAACTGTGAGGAAACCTCAAAGACAGACTTTAAAAAAACAGAAATTCCTACAACTGGTCAATTTCATGGAAACACCTCTGTGCTTGTTTCTCTGATTGCAATCAGGGCTGACCCCTTTGTCGACACTTGTACTCACCTACCTGTGCTACCCATGCACTATTATATATTGTCAATGTTATTTTCCAGCCTTTTCCAGTGTCTCTACGCTCCTCTTATACAAATCACAACAAGTATACCAAAGAGTGCCTTTTTTTAAATGGTAGTACAAATACAGCCAGAGGAATACTTAAGCCATTCTGTAGTGAGGGAGGAAGTGCAAACTTGTTTTTTAGGGAGAAATGAATATAACTTTTGCACAGTCTTTAGAAGCAGGTTTGCATCACTACGAACAGCAATACCATTTTTTTTATCTCAAGTGCCTCATTTATTCAGCAATAACATGTATTTTTCAACAACAGTTCCATTTTTATATTTTTGTATACTGAATGTAAGCGTGACTGGGACGATTGTATATTAACAGTGGAAACTGTGATGCCGAATGATTTTGATATTTTCATATTTTTTAATGACACTTTTTGAAAAATAAAGTTTCATGACATTTTGTAAAAAAAAAAAAAAATTCTATAAAGTCTTTTCTCAAAAAAAAAAAAGTCTGTCATGCAAAATGTCGCAGCTTCCACAGAGCTGAACAGGAATCACTCGCCGTCGCTAGCGTCTACGATATTTAATCCAGATAGGAGCATCTCATGTTATGGAAATGTTAAATGGAGGAGAGAGAGCGGTGACTCAGCTCTGATTCGGGCCTGAACCTGTTCCCTGTCAACCTGTCCAGACATCAAACAATCATGAAATCTAACACATCCCAGCTATATTGATCTGCACCCACTTGTCAGACCCTTTGAGGGCCGGTGACTCCTTTAACCAGGTGTGTGATATGTTTGAATGTAACTCATGTTCATTTAATCCACTGTCCTCACCCTAACTGAAATAAGATGATTGTGGTTGGGGTTTTTTTTTTTTTATCTATTGGATGATCCCTACAGCGACGCTCAGGTTTGAGTTCTAGATGTATAAGATTTTTTTTTAAGCTTACAATTACATCTGCTTTGGCGACCTCCTTGAATTCTGGGATGCTTGCCATCATGGATTAAAAGGATTTCCTTAGGCTACAGTTTGTTGTCTTGTGCCATATGCTGCCAGTCTACATGCGGTAGATAGAGATTTACGAAACAAAAAGTGTAATATTGCTCCAAGCCATGTAGTCAGTGGTGAACTTTTTTTTTTTTACGAAACCCCAGAATGTGTTCGAATTTGCCCCCATGCCCAAAAGCAGCTGACCTGAAACAATGTGATCTGACAAACAGACACTTGTTTTGTAGGCTGTGAGGGGCTGAACTACCCCGTAGGTAGATTCTCTTCTCTGTGACTCATCACACAGCTATTCCAGGTGCTCACACGCCGCTCTTTGGTTTGAGCCGGGTGGCTTCGGGGGCTGTTCAACCTCAGTGAAAAACAGGTGCAACCAAGAAGGATATAGACCGCAGCCACAGGTCCTGTGTGGACTGTCAAAACCTCTGCAGTGACCTAATGTGGAAACCTTACAGGCAACGAGTCTTATTATTCACATCATCTGGCTCATAAAGGGAGAGTGGCATCAAGAGGGCTCTGGTGCTGCTGCTGCTGCTGCTGCTGCTGCTGCTGCTGGGTACTGAGGCTTTTTATTTGGAGCATCTAATATCTGTCCTTCCATTGCTACTGTTGCATTTTGTCATAAACTTCCAAATTGGTAAAGCACAATTTGCTGCATGACCATGAAAAGACAAAAACACATCACTGCTCAACTTATTATCTCAGATAACATTTATAAGCTTACAGCAGCTGGAGGATGTTGATATGGAGAGTGACATGTTGGATATTTTGCTGGAGTTTTTGGGACAGTAGTACATTAGCCTCCAGTTGTGCTTTTATGTAATCATAGTCACAAAGTTTCCTAAAGCCCAGATTCACAAATAGATGGTGGGTTGTCATGAATCATGAATAACATGATCATGAAAAAAATGGCAGGTTGAAAAAAAATACAAATATATATTTGAGGATTAGGTGAAGTAGTTATTCAGTGCAAAACATGAATATCTGACTAATATGCAAACTATGTCTCTGGTCATTTACAATTTAATGAAAAACCGAATATGGAGGAAACACTTTCACTTTCGCTCAAGGCAGTGCTTTAATACAGCGTCTTTAATTGGACACTCAACGCCTGCAAAACAACGTTTCTTTTCAAAAATAGGACAAGAAATGATTGAAATCCTCACACCTGAACTACTGAAACCAAATGTTATTTTGTTGGAATTAAATATCTAAATACTTCTGTGCTAATCACGTCCTACGGGATTGAAGTGTCTTCCTGAGTTCCAAATAGACTATATGATATCTATATGGACGCATGGGGCCACATAAAAGTGAAGAGCGGCCCCAGAGTGCAGTGTTTTGGGCGTTAGGCAGAGCAGCGTTGTCAGAAAAGCTGCTGACTTTATGGTGAATCCGGGAGCATAATTTCTTTATGACCGTCAAGTGGAACAAATAAAGTTAAGGCCATTCTCTGAGGTCTGCTTGTCTAAGCTGGGAAGCGATCCCC
>NC_024326.1:6766387-6924147 GCF_000523025.1 Cynoglossus semilaevis
TGAGTATTCTGCTTTACTCCGACTGCCCGGAGGAAAGTTTCCCTGTTTATTGAGCTCCTGCATCTTGTTAAAGACTATTCCCTTTCATTTCTGTTGTCTCCTCCAGTGGCCGTGCCAGCTTGTTCAGAACGGCATTGCTATTCAGTTGGAGCTGCATAATCTTCAGAGAATAGTGTTTCCTCTAACTTTGTAGCAGCCTCCTGCTCCAGCCCTCTGCCTCTGTTGATGAATTTGATCTATTTAATTTTAACCACTGGGAGAACAAAGGCGTGTTTCTTTTAAAATAAATTCTTTTATTCTTTGTCCTTTGAGGGATTCTGTATCGTGGTCTGACACCAGATTTCATACAGACTTTTTTAAAACGGTGGGCTGACCGGCGCTCACGTGCTGCAGCTCTCTGACGCTCTGTGACTGAGTCGATCAGAAATGATTTCTGTCCTGTGTTATGACGACTAGTGGAGTGAGGAGCAGACACATGCGGCTCTGTTGTCTTAATCAATAGCTGCGTGGCCTCTCTTTGTTGCCTTTATGTTGAGCAGAGGTCAGTTGTCACAGTGTCCTGTGATTATATTCAATGTTCAACTCACTAAACCCCATGACCACAGATGTAAAAGATCCTGTCGAAGAACAACATGCTCTTTGTAATCACAGATAATGTGACTTTTTGATAATAGTGCAGCATATAAACCAGCGTTTCTCAAAGACTGGGTTGAAGCCCATCGATGTTTAAAAGAGATTATTTCGCCAAACGTGTCTATTTCCTGTTTTAGTTAAAAGAGATTATTTAAGAGTCGCCAAACGTGTCTATTTCCTGTTTTACCTGAGAGTTATAAAACCATATAATCCTAAAATACATTTCAAAGTGAAACATTTCTTCAAAAGCCGAGTCTTTATATTGAAGAACATTAACGTAGAAAGGGGAGAAGTGATTTTATACATTTATTTTTATCTCCAGTCAGCCTTTCATATTAATCTCTAGCCACAGTGTTCAGAAAATGTTTAATTTAGGAAGCAGTCTTTTCAGTTTTGTTTTATCTTTTTCTTTTCAAAGACTCATTAATCACAAATGTACTGGGAGAATGTGTTGTCATTGTTAAGAAATAACTTATGTGCAACACAAAATCCCATTTTAAAGAGATATTTTGGCTTTTGTGTTTTGAAAATAAAACTGTGGTAACGAATACATTTAGAAAGAAAGTATTAATGTGTTTTGATCATCATAAAATAATGAGAAGTATAATGGCTGAGATGACTATGGGAATCTTATTATATTACAGTGATGTGTAGTCATGAAAATGATAATCAATATTTACATTTTTTTTCTCTCTTTTTATTCAGCATTATTGCTTCATCCGACGCCCGATTTATCACCTGCATTATTACTGTTATAAAGGCCTATATTTCATAAATGCAAAATGTTAGATCAAAAAATCAATAACAACAATATCCACTCATTTGGTGAGATATGTGAGTCTGGGTGTGAAATAAATGTAAAAACTAATGAAGCTTGTAAAGAGCCCACAGTCAGAGTAAGGAGTCATTGATGAAAAAATAATCTCGTAGGTGAAGGGAAATGGAATAGAATAGAATAAGTAACGGTATGACATCACAAACATATATATATGTACATATATATTTTACTGGTACTCTTTATAACACCTGTCTTGAGGTGTCAAATAAACCCACAGAATTGCCACCTGATATTTAAATTCCTACTAGTCACTAAAAAGAAACATTAACTAGTCTTGTTATGTTTCGTTTTTTTAAAATTCATGTGAGTTACACAGCATACATTTGAAATGTGGAGAGAACTTAGTCACAACACATGACATGATTCAATAGAGTCTCACAACATGGCCCCTACAGTACGTGTGGAGCCGCGGCTCCTCCTTTCACATCCATCCAGAGGGGAGTTATTTCAGGTGAGTTTATTTGACAAGCCCTCTCTGCTGCAGCTCAGGACAGGCTGATGCTGAATGATTATCGGATTTATTAGATTAAAGCATAAGAGCGGCTGTTGAGAAGATGATAGTGTCATAAAGTGGGGAGGACCTGAGGTGAGATATGAAGCCTGTGTCACACAATGTGGACAATAGCTGTGATATTAATAATGGAGATGACAGTGACGGGACTGAAATGGACTGACGGGGACACTGGCCTGTGCACTTGACTGATTACTTTCTCTAAAAAAAAAGAAAAAGAAAGAGAATATGGCAACACATGAACAAAGAACATTCCTGAAACTCTTTTGTGACGAGGTTTTTGCTTCTCTCTGGATCTCTTGGTCTATGAACACAGTGTCTAATGTTGTTGCTTTGTTGTAATCTTTACAGCTACAGGAAGCACAGAGCAACCAGAATGTCTAAAGACTCTAAAAATAAAACAATAATTGACTTTGCCGAGGTGAATTCTCAGCTTTGGCAAACATTCATGAAGAATGATGATCATGATGTTCTTTTTAAATAGACTTTTGCACAAACACAGTTCTTCAAACTGCTTTATTTTTTTCCCAGCGCTTCGGGGACTCCTTGTTGTTGTTGGCCTGCACTTCCACTAAATGTTCACTGTTGATTTTGGAAACAGTAGTTGACAAATCTGCTTTACTTTTGGGTTCATTAAGCGGCTGCACCAAAGAAATATGTTTTTTTTAACTACTTTTCTAGACGAAAGCTTCATTAACTTAAGACATCGTTACAGTATCAAGCTGCTGCAACATCATAATAATGTAAAGAACAACTCCATCTTTATAAGATCTTACCCTGAAACATTGACTTACAAAACAATATATGTAAAGTATGTATATGTAAAGTATATTTCACAACTAGCACTAGAATATATAGGCAACAACGAATCATAATTGAATATTGGAAAAATGTCAACGCAGAAAGTTAAAGTTCTTCAGTTAAGGAAACACCTTCAAATCAGATTTGGAGAAACTGTAATATAAAGATTTATTAGAATCTTTGTTCTGTGCTGGAATAAATGTACTCTGTATTCTTAACACATATAAGAGTTCAATCATTTTATACATCTAAAAGCAGACAGGACGACTTTTTATTACTATTTTCAACAGCTTAAATTAATAGATTCTTTTTTAGATTTTCTTCTTTAAGTTCAGTGGCCAGGGACTTGGTCCGCCTCTTTCAAAGCCTCTTTTTGTTTTGATTGCGCTAAATGTTAGCAATGTAATTTGATCCCACCGGAGAAGCATATGCACTGTTTGTCCTTAAAGTGAACTTTAGTTAAAATTATTTTCTCCTAATTATAGATTTTAGGCACCAACAAGTCTGGTGTCTTTAGAATAAAAAAATAAATTAAAAAAATCACTCTCCGTAACTGAAGTAGGAAACGTCAGAGAGAGTTTTAGAGAAACAAACAAACAAGCATAAGAAGCTTTAAATAAACATGAGTTGGTAAATGTTTACTTTAATTACAGTATGTTTGTTTGTCTCCAGGGATTATTTTAAGGTAGCTGCATCCAACTCGAGTCCCACATGCTGGGCTCTGCAGCCGCCTCGCTCTACAGCGTCTTGCCTTTTAAAGCCAGTTTATACCATTTTACAATCAGCGCTGCCCTGAGCGACACATTAACAGCAGGTAGGTATAAGCCAAATGCATATTAACAAGCTGTTTAGGTCCAATCAGAAGTGACGCTCCAGTCGTTCCCCTCCAGACAAGAAGGAGAAATGACACAAAGCGACGCACCAGACTTCAAAAGACCAAATAATGGTCATGGAAATGAGATTTACTTTGTCATTGTACAGCTGTCTCCTAAGTCATTCATTCAGATTATTATGCTTTCCACGCTGCGCCTAAATGTTTGTTTTTCAACCGTTACATTCTCTGAATATGGAAGTGTGTGGTTGCAACGCTAACAGTGAAGTCCGCTGATTAGGTGAGGTGAGGTGAGCTAAAAGCTATTACCCTTAATTGATTCTGTGGATCTATACTAATCACTGTGGAAGATAAAGACAAAGAGAGGAGTCGGAGATTGATTCAGAAACAAATATGGAGACACGCCGAGTGTGTTAAACAGAGGCTTTGGGCCGAGACAGGGAAGCCAGCGGTAGGCTCATCGTGGCGTGCGTTATTCTGATCGGTGATTACCTCTGCTTAGTTTCCGCGGCCACAGAGGTGTGATCCCCGTGAGGGCAGCAGACCCACTCGTTGTCCTAATTATGATGAATTTTCGCTGGGAAAAGCTATCTGGCCACCAGCCGTTTTGAAGCAGTTTTACACGCCACAGCGACAGCACAAACAACACACCACAAACGGCACAACAGAGGTGCTCGAAGCAACGCCAAGGCTCGACATATGCCACTGAGCAATTAGTCATATGAGCTGGAAATGGAACAGGGAGGTTTTTCTATTGTGAAGGTCTAAGTCGTTCATTAAAGAGTTATATTTGGATGGGACTATTACAGACTTTTTTTTCCTCTTGATTTAGAGACAAACACTTTTGCTCGCCCAGATTTGGGGACAGTTGACTAAACATAGCATGCTCCAAAATAGTAACTGTATGTAACTAAGCTAATTCTTCTTAGGTTTGGAATGTTTTGATCTTGTACACTTCTAAAAACAATTTATTAGCCTTGGCTAACATAAGAATATCAGAGGTCTGCAGTTATATCTGTCCAAAAAAAGGCAGAATAAAAAAACAAAAATAACATTGAGCTGCACTGAATAGAATAGAAAAGAAAAGAATAGAATAGAACTGTGCAAGGACATTTGCTAAGCAGCTCCAGCAGCAATACCTTAAAGTGACAGAAATTACTAAAGCAAATGCTAAAATAACTAAATACTAACTTTTGGCTTTTCCCTTCACCTCACAAGATGGACTTTCTGATCAGGAATTTAACCCCAGAAGGCAGGAGGGGATCCTACTATTCCACTCTTGCTTATAATTAAATACTTTTCCACTAAAGATAAAAATCTAAATGGGAAAAATATTTTTAAAAATGCACTTTCAGGATGCAACAAGTAGTACATTCATCAGGATTAATTCATAATGAGAATGAATTTGAAATTGCTAACAGAAGCTGAAAGAATAATGAATATTTACATGTAACTTTTTGCAGTGTGCAACAATGGTCAATAAGTCGATTTGGGTGAAACGAGGCATGAATAAGTGAGAATGAATAACAATACTGAAGGTAAACACCCCTGCTATTTCTTTTATCATGATAAATATGTCAACAAAAGGCAGACAGGCATCGGTGACCATCCAAAATCAAAGTCAACATCAACAACAACCTTCAGCTGCACTAACTTCACACAGCACAGATACAGAAATACGTGACATGGTGCATGTGAGCCGAAGCGCGGCAGATGGGTGCAACTACAGTGTGTTTCCATGGCAGGAACAAGGACGGAAAACAAGGCACAACACCAGGAACTGTATCGACGCTCCCGCCACAGGGAACAGAAACTAAGAACCTGCACTGTTTTCAGCCCTTAAACAAATAAAAGCTGAGCCCAAATCCTCAAACTGTGAGGCAACTAAAATGGTGTGAACCTGCGTGTGTCCCTGTTGAGTCCCAGGTAGCCACATGAAAGAGCAGCTGTTCAGGGACACACACCAACACACACACTCACACACACACACACATTACCGCATGACCTCCCGTAACTTATGGGTAAATAGTGAAACTGAATACTCCGGGGGCTTGAGAAAGGCCTGGCCTGCAGTTTGACGCTGGGCGCCGTCTACATCACATTTAAGACTTTCATTTAATGCTTCAAGGAGACTTGTTTCTTTCCTTTTCTTTGGTGGTGGTATTAGCCTCAAACCATGATGCTGTAAGAAATCTTAAATATCCACTCTGACACATTCTTCAAGGAGCCAATGGCAGCTTGGCCATCTCTCTCTCTCCCTCTCCCTCTCCCTCTCTCTCCCCTCTGTCTGTCTTGTGGTTATCTGATCATCTGTGGAGGGAAAAGGTGAGTATGGAGTGCAAACAAAAGGTGCCTGAATAAACTAGCTCCCGGCCACATTATTCAGACTCTGGGTATTGTAATCTGCTGACAAGCCTCAACAGGACATGAATCTTCTGAGGAGCTTCTCTGGGGATGGGTAGCATGGCTGTGCGCTACGACAGGTATCTCAGGTGACTGAGATGACTGCATGACTGGACAGGAGACATAAAATATACAACATACTGTAAAAATAACACTTCACCAACCAGACTATTCAATCTTTTTTTATTTATTTATTGCTTTCAAAGCAGAGCAGGCAGCTTTTACTAAAAAAAAATTGAACATATTTGAGTCTAACAACAGAATTGATTTGCGAAAAAGTAAATAAAACAGCCAACTGTGCCTGGATATTAGTCTTTGGACTCCTCTCGTCCATTTCCTGTTGTAGGCAACATTTGAATGGCCAAAAAGAAGATTCATTACGTGCTCACAGCATGTGTCATCTTTCTCCAGGTTTTCTAAACCAAGTTTCAGTCTGTCTCCATGGTGTCTCCTGAGCAGAAGTGTGTTTTTTTTTCTTGGTCTTCACACTCACATTTCTTTTCCTAGCAGAAATTTGATAAATGTCTTTTTTGACACATCCTTTCCAGAATCGCAGAGATCATTCCTTCTTTTGCTTTATGAGCAACAACTTTTGTTCTTTTCTCAAATCTAATCAAAGTATTTTCTTCTTCTTGATGATTTCTCCAGTGACAGTTTTATGAGCAACAACCGTTCTTTTCTCAAATCTAAACAAAGTATTTTTTTCTTCTTGATGATTTCTCCAGTGACAGATTAAACACAGACACATACCTTAATTTTTGAATGAAAACTATTTCTGTAAAACTATCTCTTCTGTTAACTTCTGAATTCTATGTTCAATCTGACTAATCACAGCGTTGCGTGGGATAAATCACGATTAATCATTGTTATTCAAGATGAATCAACATTCCTAAATATGACCACGATGATGGGATTATTCCATATACAATGCTTGGCATTCTGCATAAAAATTCTTTAAACAATTTAATCTGATTTACATACAAATTATTTTCACGTTTTTTTTATTATTTTAAAAACCCTATTTTACAGGGTTACTATTTAACACAGGTTTTAAACTTCATGTTCATGTGCTGACATGTCAGAGATTGTTTATTTCATTCAGAAGGTCCATTGCCTACATTACAGTTGCCCCTTATGACTTTCTGGTAGGGTTATGTCTATGTTTTTACAAACAGTAATCTGTGCTTTTTCTGTCTGAATCATTACCGTTCATAAAGCCACAGTATTTGCCTATTTCCTATGTCGACACCACCTGCAATCCATCCTTGTCATGTCCTAAGAGCATAACTGTACATATGACAAAGTACTTTAAAGTTTCAACTCTGAACTTGCACAAAGACTAAGTTACCATCAGGGTTTGAACCGGTGATCTCCTTACTCTCAGGCCAACACTTGAGTGAGAATCCTTAGCTGTTTTCTAAAGCTTAACATGTTGCAGAAACATTTGCCTAAAAGCACTGTCCTTGACTGGACTGGTTTTGGTCCAGCATAAATTTTAAACTTTTCACATGTGGAGGAGTCCTGTTGATATTTCTGCAGACTGGTGTATAATCTCAGACTCAAGTCGCCCCAGACACTTGTTCTCCTGCCAAAATGTTAATCCTAAAACACTTAGCAAGGCCTGAGGTTTTTTCTACTCTCACACTTCCACTTTATGAGACAAAATGCCAAGAACTTTAAAAAGGGCCAAAGTCACAAGAAACTTCTCATGCATTGCTTAATTCTGTTGGCGGATGCCCTTTATTTAAAAGAACACAGTGTGAGAACTGTCAGTGTTATAATCGCACATTTATAGAGACTTTATGGCACACTTTGAAATCTAATGTGTTTAAGAAAACCTACTTCTGCACACATGAAAGTACTGTAATAGAAAGGTAGACAGGTGACAGGATGAGGTGCATGAGGTTATTGACAAGTCAGTGCCACAAAATATCATTACAGTGACGGAGCCGTATAAGCTGTTTTTCAAAGGCAGCTTTTCCTTTTAGGCTCAGAAACCAAACAACAGATTTTATGTTTACGGCGGTAATCAACAAAACTGCCCAAATTGAAGTGAAAACAACTCTGGGGCTGTCACTTGTTATTTACTTGGAACGTGGTCATTTTCCTGTTTTTCAAGAGGAGTCGGAAATGTTAGAGCACCGTTACGTTTCCAGCATGAGGGAGACAGCTGAGTACTTGCGCGGAGTGATTTTGCAATTACAAGTCTTATAAACATTGCATCAATATTACAGTCCCCTTACGAGAAACAGATTGTTTGTGTTTCGGAGCGAGTAGTCACAGTCCTCCCCGTCATAAATATCATCTGTCACTGAAGCATTCCTCTGCATTTACAACGGCCTTTGAGTATTTTCAGAGATGGTCTGGTCTGCACTGACGCTCTCATTCCAGTGGACTGATCACAGGAGACCTGATCCAGCTGTGTCACCAGCCACGGAGAAAAATCACAGCTGATAAGAGACCCGGAACACACCGAGTGGTGTGGGATAAAGGGCTGACTTTAAAGGCGACAGGCAGCGTTTGGATTGCATCAGGAGATAATGCTAATGACGTTCAAATTAGCAGTAATTTAGGCCTCGGTGATTGAGGTAACGCTGAAAAACCACTGCTCTCAGATGAGCGATGATAACGTCCGTGTGGGAAATGCCGCTGAGCGCAGCAATGGATATGAATGGCGGCCCTGCAGGGGCAGACATGTCATCATCCCACAACACTAAAGTTAGTTGCCACATACAGCTGGAATGTTCCACTGGGATGACAGAAGGTGTGTCCCATCACACAAAACAACATCCCCCCACCTCTCTCAACACCACTCTCCTCCATCAGCATACCTTAAGACTGTCTCCGCCCTCTACCCCCACCCTACGTCCAGCACTGCCACCCTGCAGTCTGTGCTAACAGGTCACTGGAGACAAATGGAGAGGAGCTGGCTGCCAGTGAAGACGCAGCAGGTGCTGTGCTGTCAAAAGCCACTTCACACCTCCTCTCTCTCTCTCTCCCTCTCTCTCTCTCTCACACACACACACAGACACCAGCGCCACTATCACATCCTCCCCCTTCCGTGAGCTCTGGCCAGCCTCTCCATGGGAGAGGAGAGCTGCTTCTCTCCAGGGTCTGCTTTGTTATCAGCATGCTACAGCTTTGAAGTGAGCTGGGCCAGAATCTGGACTATGTTTACTTGAAGGCATCTGCCTTGTTGTGTGACTGTGTGTGTGTCTGTGTGTGTGCGTGTCAGGCTAAGGTAATTACGGCTCAGTGAGTAGCCCTGACCATGATGACACGGTGGGGTAGGTGTGGAGGAGTGGGCAGGGCCCACGGTACATCAGCGTCTGGAGCTGCTCTTACTCACTAGGATGTGGTGCAGACAAGGGAGCTCCCACCGGGGCAGAGCTGCTCTCATTGGCATAACGTGTTAAAGTGAAGTAGCAACCGTGGCCCTGATGTCCTATAATTGTATTGTTATCATGAAGTCCAGGCCTGTTGTGCCTTGTTCTCCATGGGACGTCACATCAAAGGCCCGTTAAGCCGAGCGGTGGCATTTTAAATACAATTTGTATTATATAATTCAAAAGGAAAGTGTGTTGCGCAACTTGTTATTTTAATGCTAATGCATTCGTTTTACTCTGTTAGAGCGACAATAACTTTTGCTTGACCATGAGGTTTTCTGTAAAGTTCAGTTTGTTTCTTGGGGATGGTGGAAGAGTTGCTTAAACTTCTGGCCTTATAATATGTGGAAATAAAAAAATAAAATAAAAATGCTGATAAAGTTATGCCTGTGTTCCTTGTTAGGCCACCAAGTCAATACAAATTAATATAGCAGTTTGTTCCATAAGCTGTGAATGAACTGTGAACAGAGAACTACAACAGCTTTAGGTTAATTAATTCATTGACCTTCATCTGTTTATTAATTCTTAGTGTCACAGGGGGCAGGGCGGGGCACACCCTGGACGGTTCACCAGCTCATTACAGATTTAGATAAATGATGTACCTCTGACATAACATAAAACAGACGCAAAAAGCGTGTACGGCAAGACTGAAAACTAACTCTTATCCCAGAGCCATCGCAGAAAACAGCTTTTTAAAAAGCTCCAAATACCGACCGTCATAACAATCATTATGTGCAAAATAAATATACGTATAAGTATATATATATTTATATCTGTGTGTGTGTTGGTTTCTAACTTTACACATTTATACTGTAATACAGTATATAAATATAAGTATGCATGCATTTTAGACGAAATCTTTTCCCCGAGGCGTTCGTTCTCACACTGATATGTTTCTGCACCTGCCCGAACAAATGTATGTTCCGTACTTTGAAGTCCACACAGAACAGCTACATCAACATAACCTGTCACTGAAACCAGTCAGTAAGAAGGCGGTGAAGGAACAAGCATGAACGGGGGAGAAGAGTGGAGAAAGTTGTAAATACGTGTTTACATCCTTTCTGGAATGTGGAGCCAGCTGTAACCCGGCACAAAGGCTCCGAGGAAAGATAAAATGATTACCTAAGTGGTCAAAAAGGTTTCTGGTTGTTCCTTGTAACCCTGTAGCACTTGAGGTGTTTTACAGATTTAACACGAGCAACAGATTTAACATGAGCAAATGTTGAATTTCCTGGAGACAGACCAGAAGCAGCGGTTCAAGAAAGGCTAAAGGCTCATGTTAATTCCAGTCATAAAGTAATGTGTTTTAAACAATATGTTAAATAAGTATTACTTCACTCATTGGTCATATATTACTCAACACAATTTTTTTTTACTCCTGTCAACAGTTCGAGTATTACATTTATCCACTAATGTGCACTTTTCAGCATGTCGCTCTATAACACATCCTCAATCTGCAAAATGATACGAGGCAATGAAGAGCTTTTTTTTTTAAATGGCCGTTAGCATTTCAGCAGCTGTGATTTCATTCAGCTCTCCAAAAACAAGGCTAGAATCAATCACTGGGGAGGAAAAAAAAAAAGTCACACACACGCAGCTCGAGCTCATCGGCAGGATTAAGATAATGAGATTTCTTCCCCTCACCTGCTTGGCAGCCAAAACCAATTTTGTAGCCCTAAGAATGCTAATTAACCTCAGAAGACTCCAGACTACTGAAATTGAAGTAAGAAAAGTGGACTTGTCTAATAGTGTGTGAGATTTAACTTTCTCTACTCGTGCTGCGGCTGCTGCTATTCTCAGAGATCACCCAAGTCCAGCCAAACGCACCGATGATGTCACTGTAGGGATGAGGTGAAATGTCAGCTTCTCCATAATGCTGCTGGAGTGTGTGGACTCTGTAATCTGCAGCCTAAATGACAGATATTGGTGTGTTTGCACAGGGCCAGGCATTTCCCTGCAGGCCTGGATGTCAGTGAGGACGTGTGAGCGCTGTGTGAAAATGTTACAAAGGGGAAAAAAAAGAAAAAAGGGTTCTTACGTCATTTGTAATTTCCGATGAGAAATATGTTTATGGTCATGTGGATGTGTGTTTTGAAGTGACAGTGTCATTAATCACTGACTAAGGAATTTTTTTCATTATTATTATTACTCTGATGTCAAAAACATCAAAACACCCAATTAGTATATTTATCCTGTCGCTCCCTCCAAGTTTAAAAGATGTTCTGACTTATGAATAAAGTAATTGCCTGTCCGCTTTCATCACAAATGAGGAACACATTCAAAAAATGTAAACCGACGATTAGGAATGAATGAAAGTGTCTGGTAAACGTGCCGACACATTGAGACACAACGAGGTGACAAATCACACACAGCAGAGGTAACGTGACGGCGAAAGCTTCTCAAAGCGAGCGCAGATTAGGGAGGACGATCTACAAAGGCCATCGAGATCTGATAAGATCTGTGCTGTTTTCATTGGTGAGCATCCCTGCGTTTATCTGCCACAACTGCTGAGCTGCTCTTATCAAGCGCAGCACGGTCTGGAATTCCAGCCTCTGATAGCTGCCTCATAATCTATGCTTCACCAAACAAAGAGTTGCAGCAGGTTGCGGCCTACATATTCGGCCAGTAGGTGACCGGGTCACTGCCCCAGACGTTCATTCATACAGTATCATATGACATGGGTTGCTCTAATAGAGGAGTATAAATGAATATACATATATATATATATATTATATATATATATATGGTTTGCTTTTTCATGTAAAAAGAAGTTGACACTTCCTAAAGGCTAAGATGCCTAATATTCTCCAGATGCTTCTGTTATCCAACCTCAGCATCATTCACAACCCGGAAATTGTTCCTCCAGCTCAGCCAAAAGCATCACTTGTGTTTAAAAGACTAACACTTCCATTCTCTCGTCTGCGCTCCTTGTCATTTCTGTGACGTCATTTCGGTTTAGAAACATGAACTCAACCATATCTGTGGTTTGCAGGGGGAAAAAAGACGACATGTCAACTCACATTAGAGAAACTGGATCCAAGAAAATGTTGCAGCCTTTTAAAAACGTTGCTGCTGCTGTTAATTCATTTGAAAACTCAGCGATGCTGTGATTCTCTGCTAACATGCGACATTGTCGTCTCTGAAGTGAGTTCTTGGATCAAACGTGTCTCTTTCGCAGCTTTGAACTGCATTTGAATTCCACAATAAAGGTATATTTAAGGGACTTGTTTCAGATGAAGTGCCACTGGGATGTTTTGGTTAGAACCGTTTTTTTTCCAGGTGGAATTGCAAAAAAAAAGCCCACGGACATGGAGCTGGGAGGAGCGTGAGTTGACGTTCCTCTTCCTTGATGCCAGGAGAAAGCAGAGGCTTGACCTTGTCCTTCTTTGCTGTTGGTCTGTGGGTTTGGGCCAGGGACAGGAACTCCCTGTACAGACACTGTGTCTGCGATTGCTGAAACGACTCCACAGTAGAACACTTTGTTCACTGCCACCAAGGAAAACCTAGACAACAAAAACACACACATTCTGGAAAAATGAACACTTGAGCGGGGTCGTTTTCTCCTCACAACGTCTTGCTTGGGTTGCAGTGGTAAATGATATTCCCTTCAGAAGGAAGAAAATCATGCGGCCTGACAAAAATGCCTCGCGATAAAACCAGACCTGTTGTTATCAGACCATTAATCTAAATTTACAAGTAGTGAAGGCTTATGATGTCTTTTGTTTTCTCAAAGAAAGAGCACGTAGCCACGACGTGACCCCAGACCAGAGATGTTTAACTGCGGAGCTCTGACCGGAGGGTGAGCTCATAACTCTTTCAAATTTAAACAGTTTGCAGGTCATGTGGTCATTTGTTACACTTTGAAAAACCCAGCCAATATAAATGACAATGAGGAGGTGTTGTTGTCGAAATAATTTCCAAAATGAAATGAAAATTAAACTTGTAATTCACTTTACACTTAATGCATAAGACACAGAGAAAACACAAAGGGATTCACACTTTATACTAATTAAGTATAAATGTTTTTTTATTAATTAATTATAAAAGCTGTGTTTTTTTATTGCCTTTTTAGTACATGAGGTAAACCTGGAGGAATTAAGGTTTGTAAGTTTTAAACAGCTTATTCAGGAATATAAAGTAGCACAGGCTCAAAGCTCAACAACAACTCTGGTGTTATCCCTAGATTCACATTGTTCTGACTCCATTTACTGATAAAAGATTCATGTGACAGCAACAGTTGGTGCCAGAGCGGACGGAGAGCTTCTCTTCTTCATTCATCATTTTCCATACACCTCCAATCCAGCTGATCAAATGTCATTGGCAAATAGTGTCACTTCAATCATGGCGTCCACAAAACTGATAGGTCATCCAATTATGTGCGTTGATGCATTTCCTGTGAAGCTGTAACATTGCTCTTGACCTTTTCTTGATAGAAATGAAATTTTCTCCCCCTGCGGCTGCACAAACTTGCGGCACTCCACCCTCTGAGTGAGTCATGCAGGGAAGGTCCGATCAGGCCGACGCAGCCGTGGATCTATACACAGTACTGCTGCGGAGAACCTGTTTAGTAATCATGTGCTGTGTTCACTGACTGTATCACATGTCCCTCTCTGTAAGGTCCAGTCTCGGGGGTTTTCTAAAGGTGGTGACCAGCGCCGTTCTCTGCTGGGAGCTCCGTGAGCAGGTTATCTCTCCCCACAGCAAGCTGCCACGCGCCTGCTGCACCTGATTGTCTCAGCGGCACATTCCAGGCTGGAAGGACCGACAAGCCAGAACACAGCGCGCTGACAGTGATACACTTGTTCAGCAGCCACAGGTGTAGCTGCCGCCTTCTCCACACTCTCCCAGAGGTATTGGGCTTTGGAGAGGAGCAAATGTAATTGTGAGAGGAGGCGAAGGAGGGGAATCAATGACAAATGACTTTGGCTTTTTGGTGGAGCACAATGAGAAAAGAACAGCGACGTGGGTCCTATTCTTCAACAATAACCGTGTCCATCACTCCGAGAAGACTCCAGAATAAGGAGTACAATAATGTTACAGGCTGAGGGGAGAAAATATGTGGCAGAGTCAATTATTTGAAGGAATTTTTTTTTTTTTACATTACCTCAGACTCAGCTCCCTCAACTCATCCAGGCAATGTCGCATTATTCGGTCTGGAAATTGCTTAAAGTAGACTGTAATAGCCAAGGGTTGATAATCTGCATAATCTATACTCACCCTGCTGCATATATATTGTTTTTAAGCAATGCTAAACAAAAACAGCACTACGACAAAAAGTACAAATTAGACTGTTCATGCATTTATTCAGCCATTACTGTCATACACACTGACATCATGAAGTCCCGTCATCCATTCACACTGTGCACTCGTACGTGCACCTTCTAAATTTATGCCTTTGAGGGTCTGTTCTGCTGCCACTGAGGGGTGATCTGCTTTTCAAGAGAGGGAGGAAACAGGAACTCGAGCATTATGATGATGTAATTGGCAGCAGATGCGGAGGAAGATGGAGATAAAGGAGAAGGAATTCAAAATAATATGTGTTCGGGCATGAATCATGGGCTTTTCAAGAGGACAGAGGGATCGTGTTTTGACTTTTGTATCAGTAACTCACTGTTGTTCAACTGTTTTTGTGTGACAGGGATGTAAAGCTATGAAAGGCTGACAGGCTTGGCTAGAAACATTATATTGTGCCGGGATATTGTAGTATTTCTGAGAGAATATTTAGAGATGCACAGTGTAGGATTTACAAACTGGGCTACTTCACCCAGACGCAGGATGCACCGAAAGAAAGGTTCCCTGGTGCTTGTAAAGAGGAAGCCACTGATCAGACCAGAGCTGATCTACAGCCTGAGCTGGACCAACAGACAGTGGAGATGTGATGTTTTGGTTTAGTCAGTTTTACATTGGAGCTGTTCTTAGATAAAAGGATTTTGTTTTTTCAGAGTCAAATGAATGAAAAATTCAATTCAGATAATTATGGATGCAAAACGCAGGCTCTGTGATAGTAAAAAGGAGATCAGCAGAGATTCACTCAAAATTGGATTTTGGGTAAAAACACAGCATCTGTAAAGACGTTGTTTCTCCCAGACACAGTCTGTGCTCCACAGGCCTGCCTGCAGACTACATCTGTCTCTGCAGTCTAGCTTATCATTAGGAGGCAAGTTAGAAATGTTAAATTACAGTGTTGTCACAAACACACCCAAAGTAGAAAAACCTAATAGGTTTTTTTGTGTGTGTCTTTTTGACCATATGTTCTACAGGTGTCAGAATGAGGCACGTTAAACCATAATGTGTGATTTTTGTTTACATGTGTCATGTCAACGTCAGGAAGAGCTGATAGGCTGTCAGCAAGAACTAACATTATTCATTACTTATCGATACTTCTCCAGCAGTAGGCAATTACCTTAGATCTGTGTGTCTATATTTAAAAAAGGACAAGACTGTCTTCACTGTCTCCTTGTAATCTGTACGATCGGCTGTGAGCCGAGTGGGCCGTTACACCAGCTCGGAGGAAGGGTTCATATTTATCAGCAGATTTTTAACATTGAAAACCATCCTAAAGTTCTTCCAGGCAAAGTTCCTCTCTCTCGTGTGAAAGTAGTTACAAAGACAATGACCAAAGAAGGTCAAGTAGTCACTTTTTCCTGCCTTCCTTCCTTGTGGTCGGACAATAAGGCAGAGAGAACAACAAGGCAGGGCTGAGTAAGAGGATGCAGGGGGAGGGATGCAGGCTGGGACCTGCTCCGGCATTAAGTTATGCCTTTGTAAGGCAGAAGCACTTGCCTGTGGCAGGTGCAGGTAGCAGACGTGACGCTGCCGAGGTGTTTCTATTATGAAGTGCCCAACCTGCTGAGTTGTCAGGACAAGTTGGAGGACTCAGTCACCACCCAGCTCTGAAAATCTGAGTCGATCCACACAGTATGACTTTGCTTCTTAAAATTAGATTAAGGTAGTGGAAAATCCCAGGGCCCAAACATAAAATTATAGGATTTTTGTGATGCATGTCATGAAGCCTAATGCAAAAGATAATACATCATAACAACCATTACATTCCCAGGGATTTTTTTCCTCCTTAACGTTCCACCCCTGAAAAGTACTGGGGCCATTTACAGGCAGTAAATGAAGGCATATGTCATTCGCAGAATGCTCAGTAGTTATGGGCAAAATTCAAAATGTTATTTTTTATGAGGATGGACTGGTCCTGAAGCTACAGTTTAGGAGGGCACATCATAACTTGAGCACTTACGAGGCATTACAGCCGAGGCTTCTCATTTCACACTGATGAGTTATTCAGAAACGCGGCTGTATTTCTTAATAAATCCCACTTTCTTCCCATTAGCTTCTCACTGATTCATCTCGGAGCCAGTGTGCACAGATTTAGAATCAGCCTTCATATGTTCTCGCCACAGAGGCACCTGTAGAGCGGAGCGAATCACAGATGAATGTAGGCCTGCAAGTCTGGCCATGTCAGGTGGAATTCCTGTCATCACAGCGCAACAGTAATCATCTGCACATGGGAGCCTGACTGTGTCTGTGTGTGTGTGAGTGTGTCTGGGCGTGAGCATGTGGGTGTGTGTGCCCCACTGAAATGATTTAAAGTGTAAAATGTGTTGAATAAATGACTTACATTGGATTACTCTCATTGAAAACTTTTCCAAGCCGTAGCAGCGCCGACAGAGGAGCCACCAAAGTTCTATAAAAACCTCTTTCCAACACAGTGTGCAGAAGTGCTGTTCCGCCAGAATTTATCTAAACTGCATGTCGGAATTTTGCAATTGTGATCTAAGGTATGAAATTTAAGACCTGCAGACTGCTTCTGAATGTTAAAAAAATATGAAAAGAATCTTTAACCAGAAAATGTAAAAGATTCCTGGGGCACAACAGTGACTAAAGACCCTAAAAATGCCCTCAAAGTTGAATCACAAGGATCTAAATGTTCTCTTCCAAGACATTCTATAATTGTCTTTTGTAATTTCACCTGCCTGGAATCATTCTCTTTTTATAAAAACCAGTAGACCAGATGTAATAACAGGGGTTTCAAACAACATACTAGCTACGGCTATCAGTGCTGACACCTGAAGGGAGTGCTTTTTTTTTTTCCACAATGAGGGTAGAGTAAGCAAAATGACCTTCCTTCCCTCTTTTGTTTGCTCTGCCTGAGTGAACAGCAGATCCACCAGCATGGCAGTGTCAGAATAGATTAGCGCCACGGTCCATCTCCCTGCCTTGCAAAATAAAATCCTCTTAAAAGCAGGGGATGTCACTCAATCTCCAGAGACATGGGCTTGCATGGTGGACTTATAAACTCTTACTACTGGGAAATAAACCTGCACAAATAGAGCGAGCCGAAGGAGAGCAAATATATCTATATAAATATATATAAAGCCGAGTCTGATAAATCCCATTGCACTGCGAAACTGCACACTAACTAGTGCTAACATTACAGAGATCTATTGTACATCAGGGGGCCGTAGCAAGTTTATTTCCATTAAGACGTACAGCGTGAGCAGAATAGAAGGCGACAGGTTCAACGAGGCTTTTAAACGTTCTCAACATAACATAACACCATCAGCTACCTGTTATTCTATTGTCACTGCCCAGGGCCAGGACTAAAAGAGGGCTTTGGGGGGGGGGGTGCGGGGGATCCATTCAGTTCTTTCAATCCATGCATTTGAGAAAACAACAGGAAGTTCCTCCACGAAGAAGAGCCTAAAGGCAAAGGACAGGAGTTCAACCCTCAACAAAGCACTCTCCTTACAGAACACAGAGACTGAGTTTGGGATTTTTAAAACTTTTTTTTTTTTTACTTGAGAGTAAAAATGTTGACGGTATAATATTTTGTAAAACTTAATGATAGTAAAGTATATGAATTTTCCTTGAATAATGAAACATTTTAAATCTAATTTACTTTGGAAAAAATTAAGGATGCAATTTTTAAATAATTAAAGAAAATAATCTTAATAAAGATCAATTTAATGTTGTATTTTTTTATTTTTCAAGAAAGGAAACCATCTGATATTCAGGATTAGGCTCAATATATTGAGATAAAACAAAATGTGAGCCTTTGAAAATAAAGCTTAAAGTTAACAACCTTATTATTAACTATTAAATCACTTTTGTTTTCAAATGTACTTAGGGGTTTGTATTAGTTTTGTCCTCAACCAAATGTATTAAAATAAGTAGAAAATAATTATTCAATCACTTGTGCATTAGTTCATAAGCAGCAGTCTTAATGTCACTCGTCAAACAGCAGAGCTCTGAAGCATAATTCCATAAAAAGCTTATTTACAGAAGTCGACATCAGAGAAATGCAGTGACAGCCCAGTCTGAAATGCAGGGAGAAACATGCGATTTCAGTTATCACTCTGCTGCACTTTGTCACCGCGCAATCTGTACAAAAAAGTGTACTAAATGCATTGGAGACTGAGCCAGTCAATATAAGACTTTATCACTGTGCGACCAGCTGCAACAACTCTTCTCCACCGAGTTTCTTTTTTTTCAAACATTGCTTCAGACTGGATACAGATCTCAAGTTATGCTCGGTATTGATTTTCTGTGAAGCAACAGCTGAAAGGGACATCTTTACAGCATAAGGATGTTGCAAAGGCAACAAGAACATACCTAGCTCTGTACAAGACGTCTGGATATCTGACCTCTGACTCCAGTTCAAAGAGACGTGTGTGGGTGTGTGTACATATATCACTTAAGGTTATCGGCATAAAGACTCACTGCATCTGTGTGAGAGAAATTCATTTGTCAGAAAATTAAAATTCAGAATGTGTAACGTATACTGTGGAGGGGTCACATAACATCACCTCATTATGCAAATGCACCGACAACAGAGATAACACTAACTGTGTCCTGAGATCCAGAGAGATGTGACCTGATGAGGACGGAGACACGAGGCCAGCCTTTCAACTTAATGCTCCACTCTGTCAGTCTGATCATATAAGGGCGTTTCTAACCTCATTTCATGCAACCTTTCTAATTTTCATTGTTTTGCAATGACGATAAAGGCAAATTATGTTGTACTGTATTGTGTATTTTGCTGAACAAAAGTGTCCATTGATTTGACCTTTGTGTCGTTGTGATTCTGACCAATTATACAATTTGTAAATTATTCACAAAGATGGTCATTTTATGGTAATGAGTTGGACGAAAGTTAAACTAAAAATCAGACACAACATTGATTGATGAATGAGTCATGGAATTTGTTTTTAAGTTCTGAGTGCCACAGATATAAAGAAAAGAAAATAGCCCAATTTCCCACAAAAACTGACTTCAGTCCACACACACACTCACTATAAGTAATAAAGGACTTCAGATACTGTATTTTTATGTTTTCACAGATTGCAGAAAATAGTCTGCCAGGAGGACACTGCTTATTTTGTTAGCTCTCCAAAGAGTCTGTTTGACATATCCACTTACTATAACACAGGGCAAAGTACAAATACAGTAACTAGGACCAAATACATAACACGCATATAACACCCGTTTTCCTTCCTGATTCCAGACTAATGAGTTAGTAGCGTCAGTGAACATTTGAGTCCAGTAATGAATGTCACTGTGTAGTATTGTCAGACAAAAACTGTGAACTGTGATTTTTTTACCTTAAAAACAATAAGTTATAATTAGTCCGTTTTCCTTCCTGATTCCAGACTAATTTGTCTCCAGTGATTAATGAATGGTCTTTGTGAGGATCATTAAAAGAGCCAGTGCATTTTCACCGTGACAAATGGAGTCTTATCAGACACTGGTACTACATTTCTGAAGAAACTGTTCACGCTCCTGTCTGTTTTGGGAGCGATTTAAACATTTCACAGGAGCTGCAGAGACGTCATTTTCCCCTCTGAGCTTCTCAGAAGGATCAGCAATCATTTGAGGTAAGGATATGGCCCACATCTTCAGCAGAGCCCAGCCTCGTGTTCCTCAACTCAAATTGATTGAAATCACTTTCTGTACAGCAAAAAGAATCCTCTTCCCTCTTCTTTTCATCTCCTAGTCTCATTGATCATTGGAGCTTGTGAGCAGTGGGCTACAGGTGGGATCATTACAGTGTGTGTGTACTGGGAGCACAGCTCCATTTTTGATAAGTACACTCTTGTATGGTCTCAAGACACAGTAACTTAAATTTTGAAAACATACAAGACTTTTATTTTTCTTCTATAATTCAAACTGTCAAATTCACATCAAAAAAACTCCTTTAATGCTGGTCGTAAAATGGGTGGCCGGGACCGAGCGTTGCGTTTCATTCAATACCTTTCAGATTTGTGTGTTCCTGTGCGCTCTTCTGTGTCTATGGGTAGCCTGTGTTTGTGTCAACTCTGGAATAATGATAGAGTGACGGTGGGAGCGACAGCACCACCCCAAGCAAGTAGAAAAGCTCTGCATTCCTGGGCTTCGAGCTGTGAATCTGAACACTGACTGCAAGTTAAAACACGCAGCCTGGAGCCACCAATGTTTTAGTAAATAGTTGAGAGCTAATGTTTAGAGATCACAGCTTTAGGACAGAGCTGGGATTGGTTTCACAAACAGGAATCACGCTGTGATTTTCTCATTTCTGGATCCTGGTTAAGAGTGAGCTGTGCATTGAAGTTACACTGCTATTTTTTTTTCTGTACAAAAATCCATAGAATTTCATTTTTTATGCACAGGTTTTACAGAGTGCTCTGATCCTGCTGAGCCTACTGTACGGTCCCACCTGTAGAACCCTCAACTAGCAGTGTTCATCCCTGATTGGTCATTTTTAGTGTCATCTTTATTTTTATTTATCCATCAGTTACTGCTGGGAAGGTAAGGTAAGAGTGCTAGCCGCCCTGCCTCCATGCAGAGCATCACTCAATATGAAACTAAAACAACAGTATTTTCTGATGAAAGATATTACTGATACAGACTCTGTGTTTTGTGCTGTCATTTTTCTATTATTTTTCCAATATTAAAGCATGAATAAACATGTTTACTTATTCAGGTCACAGCTCTGTATGTTTCACATCATTTTCATTGTTCACTGCGATGCCATATCAAAATGAAACTAACAGGTTCTTAGTTGGTCTCTGTTGGACTCCTGCTCGCCTTAATAAGAAATTTATGGATTTATCTGGTGGTTGACTCTGGCCTCACAGGTCTGCATAGATCACCACCTGCCACTCAAAACTGCAACACCTGCTTCGCCCGCAGTGTCCAGCACCAGCTGTCCCCCGCACACACACACAAAAACCCAAACCAGAATAGCATTTAAAATAAACAGATAGTCAGCCCACGTCTGAAATGCTGTTTAATTCCATAAACGTTGACAGTAACATTTCATGTCTCCTGCCTCCCACTTCAGTTTTTGAATATTTAGTCTCCCTTCCTAAATATGCTCTTTTTACCTCACAGGTTCCAGCTGGAGAGATGAGAGGAACTTTTCTGACTTCACAAACCACAAAGTAAAACTGAAAATGTTTCCTCACCCACCCTTTGCACGGCTTAAAAAAATTCCAACTCCTTTTTTTAATTAAAATATTAATCAAACAGACTCACTGGTGTGACCAGTGTTTTTAATTAATAAGGAGGCCGAGTGGAGAGGCAGGCATATCAGTGTGCAGATCATAGATGGAGCAGATGAGTGTGAGTCATCCTTGATGGGAACATACAGGAAGGAGGATCCACTCCACCTACAGGATTCAGTGAACATAACACAGAGCATCTCTGTTCAGCGTGTTTGGCTGCAGCCTTTTCTCTCATCTGGATAACAAGCACTGCATTTGTTTTTTTGGGTTTTTTTTTTTTTTTTGCTCTCATAAATTTGTTTTGACATTTACACAACTCGACCTTCTGCTATTATCTTACATTTATACCATTCTCATCTTTTTATCCTGATGTACTCAATGTGTGATTTTCATGCTGACACTTCCTCTGATATTTAAGGGGATTTCGACGGTTAGCACTCTTGCCTTACAGCACAAAAATCACAGGTTTGATCCCTAGTAACTCCAATGAGCTGATATGTATATATATTTAAATGGAAAATACTGCATAATGCAATATTGGTCATTCTTAAATATCCCAATTAAAAATACATTTAAAAAGAATCCTTTGGGACAAATTCAATTTAATATTGACATGGAGTTGTGGGCCAGATCTCCATGATTCATGGACCAAGAGTGGTTCCTGGGCAGGGTGATGGACCAGTGAACTGTCCATGGTGTATACCCTCCCTGAATCAATGACTGCTGGGATCAACTCCAGCTCCCATTGTGTCCATGAAATAGATTAATAATTAATGTTTGCCCAAGAAGAAAACGTCTTCCTGACACTAAAAGTGTTCTCTAACGAGTTCATTATTGTTGTCATTATTTATGACATGAATTAACAATGAAGTGGAAACAATGGGTCCATCATGACACTGCACCAACACACATTTGCTGCAGGGTTCCTTTGCTCATACGTGATGCCGAACTTTTGTGCTACTGTAACCCAAAAGTACTTGATCAGAAAATCAACTCAACAAGTGCTCTGTAACCCTACAGTGGTTCCACACGGTACTGCATGAAGGGTGTGAACTTTTGCATTGATTAGACCAATAAATCCCCAACATTTTTACAACCATCTATTGTGGAATGTTGACCAAAGCCCTGCACACTGTAGCCTCAGTATCAGCTCGTCTCTAGTCATCTGCTGCACACGATTCCCGTACATAGAAGATTCAGTTAATGATGCTTTCCTATTAGCGCAATCCAGTCTGGTCTTTCTCCTCCGACCTCTGACATTAACAAGGTGTTTTTCCAGGGAACAGTTACTCACTGGATGAGGTCAACTTTTTATAACATTCCCTGCTATCTCTGGGGATATTTGGGGAAGGACATCATAGTAGATTAAGACAGTTTTGAAATCTTTCAACAGTCCATCAGACATAACCAACCATGATGTCACTTAAACTAATTCTCCCTCCATTTGAATGTCCTCGCTTCACCTTGACAACGTCCACATGCCTAAGTGCTTTGTGTTGCTGCTAAATTATCGGCCAGCTCGGTCTCGTTTAGTTGCACTACACTTTAGAAGTCAAATCTCTGCTTTCCAGGCAATTTTATACTCATACAGGCTTAAAGGACAATAACTCGCCGGTCTGTAAAAACGCTGGATAATTACTGAATTCATAAATCTGTGGTAAAAATGTCAGAAAACGTTATCTGGAGTGCAACCGATGAGACATATTGAGTGGATGATTTCTTCACCAGTTTTAACACGTGACCAAATAAATTCAACAGGAACTGTGAAATAATGAACCATCCTGGATCAGACAGTGATGAGAGCGATGCTCCCTCGTTTTAAACTCCCTTCATAACAAGTTAATTAAATGGAATTTATTTGATTACACTAACTTTCGTCAGAGGCTTATAAAATGCTTTATGCCGCATGAGGAGGCATTTGACATTTTAATCTCTAGTGGGAGAATCGTGGGGCATAAATATTTATCATACTGTCTGTAACTGGTAAATAGCATCGTATTATGACTCAGCCAGACCTGCAGTGTGTGGGGGAGTGAGGTGGTTGTTGCACTTCATGAAAAAAGAATGAAGAAATGTTTCCAGCAGCTGGAGCAAAGCTGCAGTGGATCATCACCTGCCGAGAACACCTGGAAGCAAACAGTCAGCCCTGTTTATTCATTATAATGAGCATGTGAGCTGTTGATACACACAAACCCACCGAGATTTAGAAGGTCACGGTGACGCTGCGAAAGGGTGAAAGAGACTGTTGGAAATGTGTGTGTGTGAGACTGTGCAGCTCGGACACAACACACAAGGGCAGCGATGCACTTTTCACTGACTGTGGTGTCAAGGACGGTTTCCAAACAAAATGAATAATGCCGCCCCGTCAGACATAAAAAGCATATTATAATAAACAGACAACTCACAGTCATTCACTCATCCATCCATTTAAGTTCTGCTTCCAAGTGCATGTGGGGCTAGCTGAGGGCAGTGGGAACAGTACGAGATGGGGATGCAGTCGGTACTAAGGGAAACACATGCACATTAATATAAAACAATATTAAATTATAATTGTATATGTCTTCAAATGTGTTCAAATGTGATACTGTTCCACTGAAAAGTTACACTGAAAAATGTCACAGTGACAAAATAGTGCCTGTTAAACATTGTTGTAATGTCTTGCCCCACTACAGAGTATCATGTTATATGTTCAGGGAGAGTGTCATGTTATGGAGGTCATTGAATGTGAACTGAAGAACATTAAACTTCAAATCTGAACCCCAGAGGAAACCAGGGTCAGAGCGAATGTAACACACTCTAGATATCTTTTTCACACAGAAAAATAAAGAAGAACAAGACTGCAGGTTGTAACTGACTGTTACGTGTGTATGTGTGTGTGTGTGTGTGTCACAAACACCGACTGTATTTAACAGTAGCACTTTTGTTAATTAGCCTTTGTTTATTTGTTTGGATAAGAATTTAAATTATTTTACACTAAAGTGTTGTTATTCTGCTCTTCACGCCTGTGGAGCACAGTCATTGACATTTGTTATTATCTCTATAGTGTTGTATTTACACTAATTAACTAAATATATCTATTTATAGTGAACTGACCGTTCCTGTCAGTTTAACTTGATTACATGAGTTTAATAGTCTAGCGTACAACACACCAGCAAAATCATTCTATTTCCTCCAAAGTCAATTAAATCTGCAAAAATGAAAACACTTTCCTAAAGCTATTGTTTGATTTCTACAGTGTTTTCCACTGTACAAACGTGCAACGTACAACAAGGCAAACACCAGAACAGAGGATCCAAATGGGACAAACATGCAAATACAGTCAACTGAACTACCACAGTTTGTTTTCCATAATAAACGTATACAGTATGACCTATAACCTCGAGCATGCGACCTTTAATTACAGGACTGGGTTAAAATAGTAAATCCTGAGAGGGTGGGAGCGTCAGCTGAGACAAATCAGCAAAGATCAATGACTGGTGAAACAATGGCACTTGGACTGAATGTAACAACAAGTGGCTGTGAATCAAATTCCAGTTTGTACAGGAAGCCGCAGAGAACCAGGAAGGACACTGCCCTCGGTCTTCCTCTGCTACGTCAAAAAATACACCAGCCTCTGGCACCAGGCGCTGCCCCGTCAGGATCCTGTTTTCAATTTTTTACTGTTCCACATTTTGGCATTTGAGAAAGGAGAGAGTCGGCCGACGAGGCAGCTCCAGTCCACTGTTGTAACCGTACGACCGTAAGAATGAAGGGTTGTGACATGTGGTCTAATAATAGAGGAAACGTACTGTATGGTTGGTACCTCTCTGCCGTATAGACTCCTGTACCTATTTAAGGGATTTGAAGAACAAGAGGAAGTCATTATTGCAGCACTGTTTGTGATTCGCCTCCGTGAGTCTGTGTCACGTTGAAGTGACAGTGATTCATCAGTCACATGACACTGTTAAGGCTGTGATGGAAAACAAGTGTGTGACCTTTAAGCTGACACACATGTCACATGTATTTACTGTTAGGACAGTAATGCAATAACAACACTTCCTCTGGAAGATCGTATCTCGATGTGGATGAGGTGCTTCCACAGTTAATTTAGATCTAAAACAAACAGAACGTATACTGTGGGTATTGGTTACAGAGGCAGAGAATGTTCTACTTAGATCCACACCCAGATTGTCTCCCATCAGGAAAAGCATTGACACGTGCCACTATTTGACAGCACAGTTTTCTCCCCAGGATATTTGTCACCACTCAGCCAACTACAGGCAGCAACAACAAATACCGCCTTAACATCTTTCACCGCTTAATCCGTTTCAGGGCCCTGCCGGGAGCCAAAGTCCAACCTGGACTGTCTCCAGTCCATCACATGACCACAGGCACAGACAAACAACCATTCACACTCACTCTCATCCCTACTGTCAAAATGCAGAGAAGGTTTAACCAAATCCTGCCTGTTTTTATCTGCAGTGTGACCTGGCAGATGGGAATTAATGTGTAGTTTGGACATCATCTAAAGTGTACCATATTTAGGTCAGTTCTGTTTTCCTAAGTCCTCTGTAGGCTGACATGGTGCAACGTTGTGGCCAGCTTGTGGCCCAGATCTGGCACACAGCAGTGTACTGCCATAACACTGAGCCATATGTCAACATTTCATAAGAACTTTTTATACTTCCCAAATGTTTGTCAAACACGGACAAGTTTAGAGGAGAAAAGGAGAAAATATATTTACACTGTATACTATACTACTATAAAGTATACTGTATATACTGTATATCAACTTGGAGAGATTGATTTTGAGGAGGTTAGCGACACAGGTCGTATAATGAGAGCTGAAAATATTTGGTTTTGTCCACATTTTGTTGTGGCCTGTTTAACAGCCAAAGATTTTGGTTTGGATATATATACAGTATCTGAATAATACAGTATCTGATAATCTATAAGCTATTATGGTGACGTTCTTTCCTGACATTTGAGGTGTATTTGCTGACAACTTAACACACTGCAGGTCAAAAGTTTGATCACTTCCTCCAGCTCGGCAGCCACTCAGCCAATAACCAGAGTAATGAAACAGATATAGGAAAGGGCCATGTGCTCTATCTGCATTCAATCTCTATTTCCCTCCCTGTTAAACTATAGCTGTTGGGCTGCTCTCCTACCAAGCACAGAGACCGGACTTCCAGCTGGAAATGTTCTATTGGGCTCTCGGCCCATTTTCTATAATCTTTGCTTATTAAACGCAGCCCGTCCTACTTGATTCGCATGCTTTGTGCAACAGAATACATAAATCCTGGTAAAAGATTGAATGTGTGAGAGGAAGAAAAAGAAGGGAAGCGTTTAGAGAGAAAAAAGAGGGAGGGGCAGAGAAGTGGGGAGAGTAATTACTCGCCATCATTATTATCATCATCCAGATTCATCATTCTCACAATTATGGAATCTCCAAAAGCAAAGAGGGGGACAACACTTGAGAAGCCATACTTTAACCGCTCCACTTTTAATTTGTGGGAGTTGTTTTTAAGGCAAAATATATGTCATTACTCAGCGTAGAGTGTCACGGTAATCAGTGAGACAGAACTCGTCCGACGAGCGGCATCAAGAAAAATGTGAGACTTCATGAAAATGATGCACAGCTTTGATACGAGCCAGTGATGAGTACGTGTTGCGTTTTCATTATCACATCCTTTTGAAAAAGAAGGAAGGACTGAGGTTGGTTTGAATCCAGATAGACAATAGAAAAAAAAAACATTATTATGGATGTCTCTACCATATTACACTACCTTACAATAAAAAGAATGAAAAGAAAAATACATAGTAGTATTGTAACTTGTCATCATTTAGAAACTAAGTCAACAAGGTCTCAGAAAAGATGGGGGAGGAAAAAAAACTTTTTTGGTTTCTGAAAATAACAAAGCTATTTTTCAACGACCCATTTTGGTCTAAACACGTCAGCAAGAGTTCCCACCCTTCTTCCTAGAATGATCCGGGATGTCTTTGGCACCTCAACCTGTTTCGTTGCTTCATCCAAACACTGAATTCAAGTTTCTTTCAAAGGTATTTTCATCTACAGTAAAAAATAAAATAAAAAACTTCAGATGGATCCAGATCAAAACCTGTTGAAAAGCTTCAATATTTTAACATTTATTTAAAAAATGTGATGTTTTCTTTGACTTCAAAATAGCACATTTTTAAATTATGTATGGAATTTAAAGTAACACAGAGCAAAAATGGGTAAAGATAAAAAGAATAAAAAATGTCAAAGTTATTGAGCAGCCTGACATATATGTCTACACATTATATGTTTATATATATATATATATACTATAGTCACACTTTTGCAAGGAAAACACGACTTCCCTTTGATTCCCAGACTATAAAGAATCCCAGAGTATTAAACAGTCTGTTGAGTTTACTCTAATAATGTTTACTCATGGAATCCGAAAGGTTAAACATCAATCTATCTAGAAACAACATTATTATCTGGCTAAAGATTTTTTTTTTCCTTTTCCTTTTTGTCAGAGCCATTTCTAAAATTAGATCTGCTGTTGGCTGCCTTCACGGGCACGAGTTAACATGTGGACAGAGGTTATGGGAGCCAGTTTCCTAACATAAAAGTGAGCTGCAAGTCATTTCATGAACAATGCAAAAAGATCAATAAATCCTGTTTGTTTGTTCGTGTGGGTGGTTGTGTGTGTGTCAGCCTGTCTGCTGAAATATAAAAAAAAAAGAGGTCATGTATACAAAAATAGAGGCCCAAGATGAAACAGCGTCGTAATCCAGAAAGTGTAAGTGTGTGTGAGATAATAGTCCGTGGATTTTGTGAAGTTCTGAGTTTGCATTTTCTCTAACAAGGGGTCTGGCGTCCCCACAGCCGTCAGTGGGATCCACGCTGGGCCCTTTTGCAGTAATCAGCCAGACTGTCTTGCTCTAATTGTTTCCAGATTTGTGTGGGAGGTCAGAGCCCCGGAGTGCTGATCCTTGCCAAGTTTATAAACAGAGCAGTGTTTCCAGATGGCCACTGGCTCCAGACTGGCTAGCAGGTTGATTGGGACCAGAATAATAACAGGTGGAGAACAGACAATGAATTCCTTGACACTTTCTGCCTTGTATACACAGAAACACACTCTCACGCACGTGTGCGGGTCACACTCACACACACATGCACACACACACGCAGACACACACTGAGTAACACACTTTTAGAGAGAGACTCCTGACGCCATCTCTGTGGTTGGAGCTCAGTAACAACCAGATCTGAGGGTAACACAAGGAGGATGTCGAGCCCATTCTGAGAACTGAATACAGGCTGTTTTAGGGCTTTATAGACGGAGGAATATGACATGAAACGGCCCAGACATTTAAGTCTCTGTATTTAAAGACTTAATAAATTTAACTCCATCCTCTGGCAGACGAGTAATTGTATCATTGACTCCATTAAAAAAAGAAAGAAAGAAAAAACAAAGAAAAAAACATTTTGCCAGTTGACTTCTCCTCTGCACTGATTAATGTTTGGCATTTTACAGTTTATCTCTGGTTAGTTGGCTCGGCGGTCTGAAAACGCTTGTCTTGTGTTGAACAACATCAGATGATAAAATTGCTAAATACATAATTGCGAAATATGAGAAGTAAAATGGTTTCAGGTTTGTTTGGTTTTTTCCAAAGCTTAAGTAGCAGTTTGTGAAAAGCTTCAATCGAAAAAACCTAAAAAGTGATGTATTCAAATCACATTTATGAGCCACATATACAATAAAAGTTACTAGTTTATTAAATGTAAATTCAGATTTTTTTTATGATTCTTTTCCCTTACACTTAAATGTCTTTGTATTAATAGTCCCTTTACACTGAGCTGCTGTATAAAAGACAATATTTTCATTTATAATTGCCGCTCTGCCCTGTGGTGTTTTTAAAACTACTTGTCTTTGCGTGGTGTTTGATGTCATTAATGCCTGAAAAACAAAGAAATTCACAGAAAAGAAAATCAAAAGCTCCATGGTGACAGTGTGATAGTTAATGTTTTGTGTCCTTTTCCTTTGACCCCTTTTCAAACCCTGTGGTAAGTGAAAAATATCACAGCCCACATTGTGCCTTCCAGAGGTCTGATAGTGTCTGAAGTCTCACTGTTGGAATCAACAAAGATCTTCTACCATTATTATGGCAAAGAATATATTTTACAGCAACATCTCCTACTGCCAAGGAATCAGTGTTTAAAACGGCCAACAGGCAAATGTTCACAACAGGCACAGAATGCAGAAAAGATGTTCCCACACCTAGAATGATGCTTGATCTCGAACGGTTGGAATTTGTAGATGGAATCAGGGTTAAAATGGGAAGAACAAAGAGCATCATCGCTTCCATAATATCTATGGTTAATAAACGGGAATCCAACCACAGCTGGAAAAAACATTCAGACACACACACACAGATACACAAACACAGGAAGTAACTGATTATTATTATTATTATTATTATTATTATTATTATTATTATTATTATTATACAAGCTAGCAAAACTAAGCTAAGACACTTCAGCGCATCTGCTGATACTGAATTTAAAGTTTACCAAGTTCATTTAAACAAGTCATAATTGTATGCAATTGTTATTCCACCTACAACAACTTAACTGTGTGTGTGAGACATTACCACAATTAAATAATATTTTAGTCACACTTGAAAAATATTAAAACTCCAATTCCATTTAGACTACCATCATAATTTGGTTTTCTCTTTCTTCCATGTCGCAAACGCACACACACACCCAGCAAACACGCACGCACGCACACACACACACACACAGTTGCAGAGTCAAAGTGTCAGCAGCTCTAGTAAAGACTTTCCCACCATGATCACATCATTAGCTCCAGTCTGTCTCTTAATGCCTTTCTCAAGTTTATGTTTACAAAATCCAGTCCTTCCAAGGTCTCTGTAAATGCTTGAGAGATGTGTGCTCCGGATAAGAGAGAGAGAGAGAGAGAGAGAGAGAGAGAAGGTTCTCTTGGTGTGTGAGCATGTGTATGTATGTGTGTGAGAGAGTGTGGGGGGGGGCTGCCTTTCATCGGTATTGCTCTGCTACACTTGTTTAGGCCAAGGTTGGCCCCTGTTTTGCAGTAAGCGTACTCCACTCCAGATGTGCGTCGGCTCCAGAGTGGCTGCCATGTACAGTAAACCGGCATCTGAGGGCTCGTCAATCTGTGGGGTAGAGTGCTGCGGTGTCGTCAGCCCTAGCCACTGGTATAAACGGAAATTTGTACTGCAGAGCTCCCATGAGGTCCTTGGGGAGGTGAAGTGGAGGGGAGGGGGGGGTGTTTGTGGAGGGGAGAGAAAAAAAGTGGAAGTGAAGCAGGGGAGTGAGGGAAATTTGGAAATGAGAACTCAGTACTAGAACTACTGATGAGAAGCGATGGACGGACCGTGTTAATGCGCACACAAAAGGTGTGTGTGTGTGTATAATATTGTCCAAGAGGATAATGAGCTCACTTGGCTGAGCGCTGGGACATCAAATGAGCAGGAGAGGGGAGGATGTCGACACAAGAATAAATGATTACTTTCGCAGAGAATTTCTATCTGCCGTGTGTGGAAGCAGGTCATCGGCGGGTTATTTCACCAAGCTCAAAATTAAACCATCCAGTTCCAAGTAGATAAAATTAGACAACTTCATAAAGTGAGACACAAATGATTTGAGGAGCCTAAAAGTGAAACCAAAGACTTCACACAATGGGCTCAAGCATTTGGAGCAGGTGACAGGAAGGAGACAGAGGTGCCGCCACTGAAACATCTACACAGAGATGACATCACTCACTCGATGTAAACACATGTGGACGGTGACATGACGGAGAAAAAGCCTTTCTGGGAGAGGACGCAGAGCAGACTCTGGAGTGTCATCAGAGCAGACAGTGTTTCCCCCGCACATTCCTGCCTTTACATTTTCCCATGCTCGGCGCTCCAGTCCTGACTCAGCGCCATTATCGCTCTGACCAACTGGTAGGAAAAGCTGGCGATGACTTACAGACTGAAGCCCTCGTGTCCAGACTAATGTTTTAACTCTGTCCTCAGTGTGGTTTCCTCCCACCCGTTTGTTATTAAAGGTCATTCATGTCTGCGTCTCACTGAACAGTCTGAGGCATGAGAGAGCTGCAGATAATGACTGGATGAACAGACTGATGGTTTTTATGTTCTGTAACTGTTACCTGAGTCTGAGATGGACAACAATCAGGTTTTTCTTTTGTTTTTTTTGGTCTAAGTCAAACTAACCAAGTTTTTCTTTTGTTTTTTTTTTTGGTCTAAGTCAAACTAACCATAAATCTGAAAAATGTGTTTTCTTAGTTATATTTATCCTGGGGTTTTTCAGTCATTTACACATACCTATAACTTAGTTATATAAGATTTCATAGGTTAGATGTTAGGAAAGATCAGTTGACACAGTGATGTTTTTGCCAAAAGGTTAAAAGGTCAATAATAGCTAAACACTTGTCATGTTTGGTCAATTTAAACCTATCCTTGTTGCATTGGTCGACAAGTGAAATCAGTCCAAATTCAACTATTAATTTATTTTTACTTCTGTATTTTTTTGGACAGTGGGAGGAAACAAGTATACCTGTACACACACACATACACACACAGGCTTCTAAGGCTTGAATCAGTGATCCTCTGACTGTAAGGCAAGACGGACCACCGTGTCATCACCGGGTCCTGGTGACACTAAAATGCTTTTAAATAATTAACCAATCTAGTGTCAGTGTCAAAAAGGACATCCTCCCCTTAATTCTAATGGGACATTGTCCAACATGAATTATAGTCTGTTCCTGTTCATTTTACCGTTTTCCTCGGCACATTTTGTTAATATCTGCTATTAACCAACCTGCGCTCGTGGCCACTGAGGAGACATGCTGACATTTGGGGCTTATTTCAGAGACTGCAGGATGTAACGAGATTCCACTGCTACTTGATTGTTCTCACTGTGCACATCAGGTAATAAATAATCAAACCAGAGAGAACAAGTTCAGAGTCGACCTAGAAACGGTCAAGAAACAGCAAAGAAGATGACGAAGAGCAACGGTGGAGCAACAAGGAAGCATAATGAGAGCATTCAGACTGCATTGTCGAACATTTTTAAATCTTAACAAATAACCAAGTCTTCTCAGGAGAATGGTATGAACAGCACTGGGACCAACAGGAAAACTAAATGCACCATTTACTGCTTTGGTCTGCTTCAAAAGAACCCAACTTATCACTAAGTGATAACAAACCCTTACACTGAATCTGTGGTTTTGTTGATATCCTTCACTGCATCTGACCATAACATGACTTTGTTTCACCCTTTGAAACACAGACCCACTGACCGACCCCCAATTTCCTCCGGGGTCTCCCCTGCTTAGCGTTGAGTCCCACCCCCACCTCCACCAGCCCAGTAACAAGGCAAGGCGTCAGAGGCCTGATTATTTGCACTGACCCGGGTCTGTCTCCTCAGGGCGGCTGCCTTTACCCAGTCGCACTGGATCCATTGACACGGTGAGAGGGGAAAAGAAGGGGGGAAGAAAACAGGCCCTGGCTCCAGTCAGTCGGCCCTGCTCGGCAGGTTGATGAATGTCCAGGACTTCATGATCTTTGCCACCCAAGCCAGTGGAGTCAGGCTACAATGAGTTACAGTCTCTGGGTTAGAAAACCCTCCTGGCCGCCACCACCACTCTGCCCACCCCCCCTTTTGCTCAGACAACCCGCAAGCCCCAATGTTTCCCCAAAAAACCTGAGCTGGCCGCCCGGCCTCCCTCCCTTCCCAAACACTGGAGGTCTATCCTGCACCCTCCTGCAGCCGCCACCTTCCTCGCCCTTTCAACCCTCGGCCCTGACTGCGCCAATTCAATCTGGGAGTGCTCACTCACAGGTCTAACCACAAGCTGGCACCGCTCTCCACGGCATGCCATTCCATTACAGTTCATACAGCCTACAGCAGGTTGCTTCAGCATATGTGCATATGTGTGTTGAACACCTGACCATGTTTGAACGGGACCTTGAACAATGTATGGAAAGCTGGGGATTTTTTTTTTCATCCCCTGAGGTAAAAACTACAAGTGAAATATCTTTCTTTTTTTTCTTTTTTTTAACTTACAGTTACAAGACACAGTGCTTGCCTGAACAGCCTTATAAAAGTAAAACATCGGTGAAACTATGTGCTAAGGTTGGCTGTAAAACCAAACCACAATGACAAGAGGTAAAACGAGAGCATTGTTAAGGTTGCCCCCCCCGCTGCTGCAGCTAATTGTGTTCCACTGGCTGGCTCTAAGTATTAACCGAGTGAGAACATCTTGTTCAAGTGTTTTTCTTATCATTTGCACTTGGACAATGGAGAACGAGCCGGCTGCTGGCGGTCTGGCAGTAGTACAGTTGGATGTGTAATCACGGACTCCAGTAATGTTCTGTAGAACCGAGAGCCTCGGTGAATTTAGTCACCTGACATGATTCACACTGCATGGACTGAAAGGTTATTGATAGCACGGAATCAGCGCTGGGAAAGAAAAGAATTAGCTCCAAGGAAATGAGAGAAATGATTAGACCATACAGAGCTGAAGACAAATATGCCATGCCATTAGAAATGCAATTATTCGCTATTATGGCAAAGCACACTCATTACTGTTCCCTGCAATTGAGACTGGCAGCGCTCGTGGTAACTTGATGACGCACGTCTTATGGTTCTTTTGGCTGTGGAGAACGAGTCTGAGTGTCTTGTGCCTTTTTTTGTTCCCCACCTTCTCCCAGAAATCCTGACCGACCCCTTTAATCACCTCACAATTTCCCTTGTTTTTGACTCCAGTGGCCTGTTGAACGTTTGATTCATGTGAAAATCACTGGCTAATAATGAGGTGCCTTCGAGCGTTTGTGTGAGGACACTGATCTCTCAATTTCAAATGATTAGATTTACAGTACTGAGCAAAAGCAGTAGGCAGGTGCACACGTTTCCTATGGATCCCATGGTGTGGCTTTTACTATTACGACTTATTTAATGCAAATGTAAACAACCAGAATTTTCAGCCATCCTCTGCAATTTATTAATAAATAGAGTTAAGAGTTAACAAATGGTATTAAGGAAAATTCACATGTTACTATATGGTGTTGAAGTGAACAGTCCAGTCCACTGCTGACTACGGACAGTGTAAGTCATTTGACATGAGTTATATTCTGCACACTCACAGCACTTTCCAGATATTGATGCATTAATATCAACACCTTGATGGTCAAGCTGGCACAAGTATGAAGGGCTAAGTGCTTATGCTGTCTGTAAAGTAAATCTTGATTTGAAAGTGACTCATTAAAACAGTTGTCGGACGCCGTAGCGCTATAGAAATATTTCCGTACGTCTGCGCAACATCAAGAAGAAAATATACAATAAACACTTTCCTCATTCCAAGTCCTTAAGGCTCAACAGAGATGTGTTTTTAGCTCATAAAAAACAGCAGATAAAAGGGTCAGAGGATGTGTGATCAGCTGACGCCGTGTCTGTCAGAGGACTCTCTGTATGGCTTTTCAAAGGAAACACTGTCCGCACACGTTTCATCCTTCTGTTCCCTGAAAACCATGCCTAACTTCCGTTCAACCCCCCCACTGTTGCAGGAGACATTCCTCACAAGACGGCTGAATAGCGGCCCTGTTGCAGGTCAGCCTCGGCGGCAGCAGCAGGCAGTTTACAGGGTCCCTGCTGTGTGGAGCTGTGACCTGGCCTCAGAGCTGTGCTCCCAGGTGACAAATAAAACACTAGCCCTCACAGGAGCGTGACTTCACAGGCTCCACAATGCTAATTCAATACAATACATTTAATTGTGGCCCATTTGAGAGGAGCTGGTGAGATTCTTTGCCAGCCATTCACAGGATTACTGCTAATTAGGGAATAAATGTGCGGTTAAAGAGTCTGGGATGAGGTAGTTAATGTGGAGCCCTCTTAATGGACACTTACAGCTTATAAGTCTGATTCTCACAAAGCAATGTTTGATCAGAAGGACTGGTTTCTGCTCTTTTTAATGGCAACCCATTAGATTTGGGATTTTTTACGCAGTAATAAATACATAAATAAAAAAGAATTACACTTTGTTTTATTTGACCTCACCAAATGTCAGCATCCAAGATGCTCTGCTGCCTCGTTGCTAAATATCAGTTTGATTATCTTGGTGCTGACATTTAAAAGAATTCACAGCATCATTTCTTAAAAAGCTTGTGTAAGGAAGTAGTGATCAGACGGCTGTAGATACAGACCAGTCAGATACCAGATGGCCTGAGCACTTATCGGTGATGGCTTCATGTGACGTCTTAGAGTTGTTATTACTCAGAGCACTGTGGAGGACTGCTGTGGCTTTATTTATAGTCACACTGCATTTAAAACTTTGCTCAAGTTTTTTTTTTTCTCCCGCAGAATTAAGCCGCCCACAATTTGCAGCCATGCACGGTTAATGAACGAAACCCAACGCCAACACGAGACATTAACAGAAACTTATGTCTGATGTGACCTTTTTAATCAACAGTTGAAGAACAGCACTAAAGCAGAGTATGTCTAATATATCTGGTACATATAAAAACATTCTTACTTATGTTCAGTTCTGTTCTTTGTCAAACAGCCATTCATGCTCACAGTCCGTTTCTATGAGGCTTACATGACTTATACACACAAAAAACAAAGCTTGCGACACAGATATCAGCAGTAGATAATGAATGGATAGAAAATGTAACAGAGACAGGACTGAAAAGACGGAGACAAGATCTATGAAGGTTTCTTTAGCAGGTGAACTGGTAGCAGGAGTGCGTGGGCTTCGAGACTATGTAGCAAAATTGTTCATTTCAGAGTAATTCTTTTTGCAAATACATTGTTTATTCAAATCCAGCAGCTACGCTCTATGAGAGAATAAGAATCTGTATGCCTACATGCAGACTGTGTCAGGTTAATATATAAATAATAATAATATATGTGGATGATATATGACCTCTGTGTGACACGTCATATATGACACGTGTTTATTTCACAGATTTGTATTCATTTTTAACAATAATAAATTAGTCCCATTTACTAAAATTCTCTGCTTTAATGTTAGTTTTGATAAAAGTTTTGTATCTATTTTTTAGAAACTTCAAGTTGTATAGTTTCTGAAAAATATTATTTTCTAAGTCTGACTCACAAGGGATCTTGACCTAAAAATAGTTTCCTGACATGTAACAACATATTCTACTGCTACCATTTTGGAGACAATATGTCATTTTGAAATAACACCAATCCATCTGTGCCCCCTTCATTTCGAGTTTGTGACATCAAATCGAGAGCTTGGATATTTTGGTCCATCAATAAGACAGATGGTCTGTGCAGCCAAACTCGCTCAGACACACAGCATCCTCACATCAATTTCTGCCAAACGCGCAGCAAAGATTTCTATCTCAATTAAAGGAACCAAACTGAACCAGGAAGAGAAGCGATACAGCCAGAAAGCCGAGACTGGCCTTTGACCAAATCTGTTGTTGTTGTCAGCTGATAAAAACATTCCCATTTACTCCCATCCATCTATCAAAACAAAGTTAGACCATATTGCTCCAGTCAAAGTTTCAAGTTTATTCCATCTTTTTAAGTGGTTCTAGCTGCCAGTGTGACAAATGTCTTTGTTAAAAATAAGTTGCCATGTCGGTGTCTGAGTGAATGATTCCTCAGCTTGAAACATGATTACATTCTGGTTCTTTTTAATGTCATAATATGACAAACAAACAGAAAAAACAAAACTGTGCTTCCGTATCTTGTCATCTGTAGATTTGATGTCTAACTTAACACATGTTGAGCTCTCCCTACTGCAAAAAATGAATAAATAAATATAAATAATGGCAGTTACTGTTACTGTGACCTTAGGTTTAGCATTTTGGGGACAAACCCTGAACGTCTGGTTGTCAATTCTTTTAAAATCTGCACTGAGGAGGATTGACAGTTGACAGCACAACCTTAAGCAGCATACAAAGTATTGGTTTCCATTTGCTTTGTTATTCGAGATCAAATAAGCAGTAGCAAAGCAATCCATGACAAGTAGCTCCATCTAGGGTGAATACTATCACTTAAACCAAAACTACATATTACAGTAATGAAAACACACCATAGCCAAAACAACAGTTAGCTCACACAGCACAGTAACAACCAACAGCCTACAAGACAAGTTCTTGTTTACGTTGTTAGATATGTAGTGAATACAGTTTTTGACATACCTGTCACGTGCAGGAGGTTCAAGTTCAGCAGTCAGGGCCCAGATGCAGTTCTCAGCACACAGAGTTCCGATGCAGAAGTTAAGTGACTCAGTCCACCTTAATCTGTCAGTTAACCCAACAGAAAGTGAGTCTTCACTCAGGGACCAGACAGAGGGGGGAAACAAGGAAACAGACAGGGAATTAGCAATGTGGACAAAAACACAACCATGATGAGAGCAACAAAAACAACAAGAATCAAAAATACAAATTTACCTGACACAAACAGTGGCAGTGAGGAGAAAGGTGTAAACACTGGGTGAGAGGAGTCTGACAGACTCACTGGGAATCACAGGACACAGGTGATCGTGATGAAACTGATTACCCCAGTGTAGACTCACAGAAGTGCAGCAGGGCAGACAGGCCTGACAAAAACCCTTGTTTACATATTCATTTGAACCCAAACCGGTGATTTTGCATAAACACCCTTCTGTGCATTCACAGAATCTATAATGATGCCCCTTCATACAGTACATTTGGATGGTTTTTCATATGGAACACATTTGTGCCAGTGGCCTATAATAAGAGCACAGTAACACTTGGGCCAAGCGTGCAACTGTTTGAAAGAGATATTATGGGATTACGTGGTGAACTAAAGTGTTGGAAAGACAAAAACAGAATAAATAAAGTCAGAGCAGCTTATGCTCTGTTTTATAGTGTTGTGGATGCAGCACATGGAAAGATCTGTGCGGGTTCTGGCAAGAACAAGAACCATGTGATTTGTGTTTTGGCTGTCGTGGACCTGGCAGCCAACAAAGACAAATTTATGGATATATTGCTAATAAAGTCAATACTATGGTCGAGCTAGCTTCTTTATTAATAAATGTACTAATGTAGTAGTATTCTGATTAATCACACACAGTGAGATCCAACGTGTGTGTGTGTGGCTGACTGACTGGGATTGATTTCTGCCCGACTTACTGACTACATTTACGAGTGCATTTTTATAACAAGTTAATTAAACGCATTTTAATCTTTGATGTTGTGAGCAGCCCCCCCCCTCACCTCACCACCCCCCCCACCTCCATGAAAATTAAGTGCCTGTCTAATGATTTCATTCAAGCAGTGGGTCTTAATGCTTTACCTCAAGATCCATAGCCAACATGTGATTTGTGTATCGCCAAGTCTTTTATTTTGAAGGCCCAAAAAGCTAAAAAAATCCAAAACTCCATCAACTCGGCTGCCATGCTACTCTTCTTCTATTTGTCTGAGTAATGTAGAAAAAATGTTTGTTTTTATTTAGTAGAGTTAGAGTAGAGATCATGTGATATATATTATTATAATGCATTAGTTTACATACTGCAGACTGGTACTGTCTGCAGATGGGATTATGTATATATACAGTATATATAGATGATGTTTGTCACCATATCTAGGGACAGTGAATCTGTAGAGGTCTTTGTAAATACAGTGGAGAACAGCAGCACAAAATAGATCTTCTATTGATTGCATTCATTCCCTGTAGAATAGCTGGCCTAGTGGGAGTCCACACCAGTGTGGTGACTGAAGTCCAGCAGGACTGTGGTGTCTGTCTGATGAAAGAGGTACTATCTGTCTCTACCACATACAAAGAGGGAACTTTCACACTTTATTATAGTGGAAAAATAATCATGGATTAAATGTGTATTGTACTTGGAATTATTAGTTCAATAGTCGGCTGTTGTGTCTGTTTATGCTCTTTTTAGATCAATCACCGTCATGTATTTAAGGAAATGAGGGACAAACGAATGTCTCTGTGGTCCATAGGACTGTAAATGTACTTTTTTTTTCTGTGATTATCTCCTGAATAATGGTGGCTGTAAAACTACACTACACCTTCTGCCTCCTGGATCAAATGAGCAGGTTCTCAGCAGGCGCTCAGCACTGTTAACACCAGCTGTAAACCAAACCTCCCAGGGGGTCAGAGGTCAAAATGTTTGGCCTTCAGAGTGACTCCGTGGGCTGAGCATGAGACGAAGCCCGCCCATGGGGTGGTCGCCTAAACAACCATGCTCATGTTTATTATGGTATGGATCGTGATGATGATGATGGGAATTTGTACTGCTATTATGTAATTGTAGTTTCACTACTGTGTCAGAGAAGTAAAGGTTCAGTTACATAGTTTTTAATTCACAATTTAATTAGTGCCACAATCATTTTGCATTTGTCATTTTTTTTTTTTTTTTTTGTCCAGTTTCATCTGTAACGCTAGCTCGACTCAGATGTGCATGTGTTTGGAGATGTCTGCTGACAGCGAGCTAGCAGGGCAGCAGCAGCACCTTAAGGTATCTCACTATCACAAGTGGAGCACAGATAAAGGCAGCCATGCAACTTAGTAAAGGAGCTTTGAAGGTTGCTCTCTTGCTTAACCCCGGCCTGATAAAATTGGCTCAAAGGCTGTGATTTTGCTTGAAGTGATACAGACTTGATCACATGTCCAGCAGTGGCTCTCAGTGGTCTTTTCCTTTAAAGTGAGTTGTAAAGGGTGCGACCTTTTGATGGAAACACCTTTGACCTCTTTGGAAAGTATATAAAAAATAGTGCAACCTCCTGGTATTTTATCTCTTGGAACTGAAAGTATATAAAAAACCTCCTGGTATTTTATCTCTTGGAACTTTTTGTATGTGCCCTAAAATTTTAAATTGCCTGAGAACATAAGGATTTCCCTTTTCTATTCATTGCTTTATTTATCATTAATTTTACAATAATTTGTATTCTTGTCTTTGGGACACCTCCCTAACACAGTATTTCTTGCAGCTGTGTCTGATTTACAGACGTCGTTTTTTAACCTCTGTCTGTAGACGTGTTACAGCGGTGTTTACTTTTGTACTGAGACAGTGTCACCCGGGGTGAAGCTCCAATTTCTGAGAAGTTCCACACAACACTCCTTCTGTAGCAATATATAGAGACTCGTCCTATTATTACTCAATCACAGTCAGTCTAAAGGATCGGTTTCCGCAATAGCAAATCTTGACATTCCTAGAAAGATGAGAAGATGCAATCTTCTCTTCCTCACGAAGACTTTGTTTGACAAGCTCATACCATTTCTTCCTACTTCACTGCTATTTTCTCTTTACTGCTTGTCATCTGGATAAACTGTTGGGCGTCTCTCTTCTACATAAGGACATGGCCATTTACTGACTGAAGTCCCTTGACATAAAATATGTGAGACTTTGGCTCTACACACAAAACATATAGCTTTGATTGAAAACGTACAGTTTCTAAGACAATATTCGTAACAGGCCGATTGTTGCGTTGTGTCGGCAGGCACACGGCCAGTTTTGTTTTTATCAAACAGGACCAGTGTTATTTACCTGTGTTGCTGTGAAAACATTAGCCACTGAAATGAATCTATCTTAACACAAGCGCTCAGTGGCCGTACTCGCATTGTTTAAGGTACAAAAGAGGGCGAGGTGTGAGTGGAGTCGTACTGTAGGGAGCGGTTAACTGTGTCTACATTTATATGAATATATGTTACCACTGTAAAACTGAGCCAGCAATAACAAAAAGAGCAGAAATGATTTTTCAGCAGCTTAATCAAAGAACAAGGCCTTGGAACATAGTTAATTATTTAATCATTCGATAGTGACTTGTTTAACTGCAACTAATTAAAAAGAAAATTCTAAACTCAACCGACAGTGAGGAAGGAAGGTGTTACGTTTCTGGTATGAAAATGACAGAAATAAATAGAGACATGTTTGACATATACAATACAATGATGGTGATTTGTCTTTATAAAGTTTGGATGTTGTAACTATCATGTAGATTTAGCTACAAATTAAGGTTAATAGAGATTAGAGATTAGGGATAACAATGGAAGAATGAACTTTATGTTACGTCAGAAATTTAAAAATGTGTCTCATCAATGTGATGAATGAGGAAAGAGAAACAAAATTTGGATGAAAAGCTATTTTCTGTATAAACACAATGTAAGTTCCACACATGTCTTTTTGATTTTGTATTTGTAAGTTCCACACATGTCTTTTTGATTGAGGCTGTCCTGACAAAAGGCAGAAACTGCGAAGTAAATAATAACAAACTAAGCGTATGATGTATGATTTTCTTTTTTTATATGAACCTTAGATGACGGTCAGAGAAACTACAAAACAGTTTATCCTGGTCAGACATTCTGGACACGCTGTGTTTGGTTTAGCAGAGGAAACACGCCTGGTTTGAGCGTGTAGCAGAGAGAACATGACGCACACGGCTGCTGTGGAAATCACCATCAACAACCAGATCTGTTGTCTGCAGCTCTCTGTCAGATGATGTTTGTGCGTCCACAAAGTCAGGTCTCATCAGTCAGGGTTGGTGTGTGTGGAAGGGGGAAAAATTAAACAATATGGTTTTTTTTTTTTTGTTTTTTTTTAATTACCTCTTTGAGCGAGACAGGCGCAGAGAACACTAAGCCAAAAGTTTGGTTCTGATGAAACAGCTTAGGTGATTAATCAAAAGTGCTTTAATGCTGCGGTCAAAAGACTACACTTTAGTGCACAGCCTAATTGAAGGGTGACTAGAAAGAATTATTTCTTGAACAAAAAGTTCAGTAACACCCAGATAAGAGACTTAGAGCAGCCTTGCCAGTTTGCCCTCATTGCTCTTCATTTGGCATGTATTTTGGCAGGCACTTCAATGCCCTGCACTCCAGGGTGGTATAGATAATAAGAGAGGAAAAGGCAAAGAGAGAAGGACACTAGTGGTCCTAGGAGGGGGGAAGGGAGGAGAAAGTTGTCTCTTATCAGGAGCTGGGAGCAGCAGCCTTTACCTGACGTGAGCACCTGCTGGTTCAATGTGTGCTGGCTGAGGACAAACCCCCCACAACGCTGCATCTGGATATCCTTAGAACATAGGGGGCTAATTAGGTGGGGTATTAGATTGCTCTTCTCTGGTGTTTCATAGATTACTCTAACACAGACCTTTGCAGTAGCACTCGGGCAATTTTTCTTCACACATTAATGGGTTTAATCGATCAAAGGCGGGACGTTCAATATGTGAGCATTAACCTCAGACAAACTATGCAGACAGCTAAGGAGCATTAACTCAGGGAGGGGGAAACTGAACGGCTTCTCATTCATCCTGTATGTGGTGATAACGATAAGCATCAGCAAACCACAAAAAAAAGTTAAACGTTTTTAATTATGCAGACTTAGATCACCACATATCACCGATGCAAACACGTCCAAAACTAACCACAAGCTAAACAAATAACAGCAATGTCAATGCAGCTCACAGTTTGGTGGTTCTTAGACGTTCGCCCCACGTCCATTTGGTTTGTCACTCAGACCGACTCTCTGACCTGAGGGTCCTGAGGTCACCGTGCTGAACCAATGTAAAATGCTTGTTATCGCCCAGCACTGCAACCCTGCTGCACTGAGAGACAAACTGTTTCAGAGACACTACATCTACATGTCCTCCTCCTGTATAACTGAAATTGTAGAGCAGTAGTGAGAGAACTGAAACTGAGTGGTGACATCATTGGGATTTACCGACTGTGAGAACAAGGCACACGACGGTACTTCTTAGTTCAGGGCCGATATAAATATTATGCACTGGAAAAATGAAAACCAAAGGCACTCTGGTTGTAAAAGTGTTTTATTTAGTTTATACACCTACGGCTAAGGCTTGGCAAACTTGGTTATAGTCCTAGTCATTAATAAGGGTGACAAACCAAAAGTGAGATACACAGAGGATATGTATGGACCAGGAACAGGAAGTGACCTAATGCAGTAGATATTATTGAAGAGAATGAAGTTATTAAAAATGATTTAAATTTCTCTCTAACTATCTCCAATATCTGTAGACCACACAAACTTTTTTTACAAATAAATTGATATCAGGAAAAAAAAATAAAGATCCTACTTTTGTTTAGAAAAATTCAACAGTTTTCTTCTTCTTGCATTTTGTTTAAAAAAAACAAAAAACTTCACTAGCAATTAGTCAACTTTGCCTTCATTTGTCCCGGGTGATATTTCTGCAAGGAGTGATTTCTTTCTTGTTCCTACTGTGAATCCGAGCCCAGGATGAGTGCGATTGTAGGGAGCTCTAATGAAAACCAGATGTTCAACTTGTGTCCTCAAAATGAATGAGCCTATTGGGAAACCGTGGAGAGTCTCGGGGGACATTCCACTGGAGGCTAAGCTGATTGGTTCACATTGAAACAACATGGCCAAGATAAACTGGGATTTCAAGAAAGGGGGTCTCTGGACGCTGGGGTCTAAAATAAATCGTTAGGGCTAAAGGAGGAGCTAAGCTCATCCTCTAAGGAAAACAGTGAGTTTTGCAAGTGACTGACACACATGATGACTGTGGCGCCAGTCACCCTTGGTCTACGGCCCAGTTGTGGGCTGTTTGGGAAGTGGAGAGCATCATGGGCCGTGCTTCTTTTGTGCTGATGTCACAAAGCTGCAGGGTATTACTTTTTCCAATTCGTTGTATTTATTTTTCCCTCATGACTTGACTGGGAACTGGGGTTGAAATGTTCTTGTAGAGACACAGATTACTCTTTTGATCTGAAATCCAAATACTGCTAAAGTGTTTAGTCTTGACTCGGGCCAGAACGGAGCAGAGACGTGTGAATTGATAACTTTGTTGTTGAAATGTGTTGTCTTTGTGTTCCAAAATTACTTATGATTTAATGGTGTCTTATTATTAGTGGTGGACTTTTTCAGTTTAGTAGAACAAACACAGATGATGATGAAATAATAAACCAAAGCAAAATGAATGGAGAGACAAAACATCTGATACGTCAAAGCAGCAGGAAGTTACCTATAAATAACTGTCTGGTAAAATGTAAGCAACAAAATTAAAAGTTCCACATTGGGAATTTAAATATTTCACAGTAAATTGATAACATTTATAAATTACCTTCATGCAGTTTGAGGTGAGTCCAGTAACTTACATACATTTATTTTATTTAAACATATTCTTAAACTAGTGTATGAATTTATTGATTGGGCATTTTTAATTGTATGTACAGCTTAATAAAAATGAATTAAAACAACAGTGGTAACAATGGGTAAAAATCTGCCACTCGTATTAAAGATGTGAGAACACTGTGGGAACACCAAGTGAGCGCACAGAACCGACTGTCTGTTCCTTTGAGACTCATGCTGGTAACTCAGAAGTTCAGAAACCCTGGGATGAAATAACAAAACTCCCGAGGTCACAACGGTGGCACTTTTAATGACTGTCAGCCAGTGGTGGAGGTGATTGCTGGTGCCATGTCCTCTGCTGCTCTACGATGCAGCGCTGCACAATGAAAGATCTAAAAAGAGAAGCACGCTTCCACACAATAGCTGGAAAGCAGGAGTGCAGCGGTGCTTTCCTCTGTCACAGGGCTGGTCAGCCTCTTTTGTAAGCACTTCCATCCTGTGAAAGCCCCCTGGTAGACCTCCACCTGCTAGCTGACTGCTGCTCGGCTGCTGCAACTTCTCAGAGAGGAGCGCGCCAGCCTCTCCCCCTCATTTCACTGGCGCCAGCGCTCAATGGGCCCTGCACTTTGATTATTTGTGTTAACAGTTAATTTAGCACCACAGACATATGTGCCAAAGCTGGCTTCACTTCCTCATGCATCACCAACAAATGTGACTTTTATGAGTTCTTTTTCTCTCTCACACACAGAGACACACACACACACACACCCCTCAGCTAAGTTCTCGCCTCACAACTCATTCTGCAAGCCTACTGCAGAGTCTGCCGCCCCCCCAACCCCAAACACACACACAGATACACTCACCCCTGCAGACACCATCTCCTCACCTCCTCTTACCTCTCCTGTCACCCCCTCCACCCCCATCTCATTTTCCAACCTCCCGCCTCCACGCACTTATTTCATTCCTTTTAGCCTTAATCTCTTCCACATCTTGCCTGGGACAGTTATTTCTGGCTCTTCTGTTCCTGATGTTTGCATTATCAGGAATACATTTCACGACAATTTATTCATTGGTTAAATACCACAATAGAGTCCCTCTTTGGGGGGAGAAGTGAACTGCAGTTGAAAAGAATGCTTATCCCTTTCATGGAAGCTTCTGTGTGACATCTTTTTCCATTTGGATGCTAACTGAGAAAAAGAAAAAAAAGAGAAAAAAAACCTCAGAGTTAGAACCTAAAGAAATGCCGGCCTTAATGCAGTAAGCAAATCTGGAAGAGACATTCCAGAGCAGAAAGACGGCATACATTATTATTACTGCTGATAAATTGGGCTAAGTGTGAGAGCATGGAGCACTTTCTCAGTATTAGGCGGCACACAAATACGATGTGCCTTTATTAAAGTCTCTGCCCTCAATACCACAGCCAGAGGATAATGGGAACTGAAACTCAGAGGACTTTGTCAGTGCCTACTTAGCATTGACATTGATACTTAAGGACTGGAAAAGAACAGTGCTGAGGGAGCACAACTAGCCACACCGATGAGCTCATGCCAGGACTATGCAAGCAGAAGGCCGCAGGAGCCATGGAACTATTTGGACATCGTTTGTGCTCTCCCGCTCGTCTGTAGTACAACCCAGTGCATCATCTCTTGTGGTCGGCAGACATGCATTCAAGTGGCCTGAGGCAGAACCTTAAAAGGATGGTCTTGCAATTTTTTTATTGTGTGACTGCATTTCAGCCACTCAGCAGGAGCAAATTGCAACCACATCCCCGACACCGCAGATTCTTCTTCATTAATTCCCCGTCCGTGCCATGTAGTCTATCACTGCTCGACCATTGATTCATGCGCAGTGGTCCGTAATAACATGGCCCCTGTAATGGGCTGTTTGCAGGCAGACAGAAATGGTCGCTGCTGGTATCCTGCAGCAGTATTATTTGCGGTCAAAGTGCTTGTGGAAACACGAGAAAATCTTATGTAATTACTTTTTCTTCAACATGAACACACAGGGTCTGGTTTCTTTACAGCGGTGGGGCAGCTTACAGAGTTCACGGAGGTGTCATAATTTTTTTTTTACATTTGGATTAGCTTCAATCCCTGAAGGGGTCAAACTCATGCCTTTAACTTACAAGTTAATTCTTCTCTCACACTTTACAGAATTGCAATGCAGTAAAAGTCGAATGATTTAGTGCATGAATTCAAAGTCACTTGTTGGTGTTTGATGACACTCCTTTTCCACCACATAAAAGTTTATACGGCCACTCTGTTGACCAGTACTTTAAATATGACTTGCCTTGTCCACATTGGACAGAGTCAACTGGTTGGAAAAGATGCAGAACCGGCACTCGTGTACCACCTCTCCCTCTGCTCTGCAGACAGGAACCTGTTGCAATGAATTGTCCTCATGGTGGAGAGAGCTCTCCATCCTGGCTCTGCTGTATCAACCTGTAGCAACCTAACTGCCTGGACAGGATTTAGCCACTTAAGGAACTACATGCTACACAGCATATTTCAATACTGTTACCCAGCAAAGAAATAAGACAAAGTTCTTGTTCTCGTCACAGTGAAGGTGTGAGGATGACTAAAGTCTGTCTTCAGGGAAAGGGGGGAGGGCGACGACAGGGGAACACTGTCAGAGACACTCGTCTGACCCGACTCCTGCACACTGCTCCGGGATTCCCTCCTCTTCCTTCCCAGTATTGTCTCACATCCTGCAGGGCCCGGCTCTCTTCTCCTCTGCAGCCGCCGCTGCCACAATAGCATCAGTGGGCAGTGGGCACCAAAGGGTGACCAGAAGGACGGCAGCAGTCAGCCTAAAAGGATGTGACACACTTCTCTCAACAATTAATGAGTACAAAAGCAGCGGCTGACACGACATGGCAGCTAAGTGTGGCACTTCAGGCCCTAATGGCTGGTTGAGTGGCATCTTCACACCCAGGCAGCCAACGCAGCGTGAGACAAAATTATCAATGATGTCTTCTTCAAAAAGGCTGGCTTCAACTTTTTCTGCTAAAAAAAAAACACACAGAGTATTCAGAGATCATCCGAGGAGTCTTACCAATGTAATCACCTCCGTCATCCACTCACGAGTATATGCTGTATTTCTGTACAAAATATACCAATTGAAGCAGACCTGGTGGGTGGCAGTAATGCAACTCAAAGGATGCAAAGCTGCTGCTAAACACCCCCCTAAACACCCCCTCCCTTGTAAAAAGTAACAGATGGGGGAGGGGGAGGATCAGCTTACAAGTAATCCTCTAAGGAAATTCCTTATTGCTGGGTTTAAAAATTTTAAATAAACATCTCAAGTATTTGTAATGAATTTATTGTCCGAGGTGGAAATCTTTTATTACGAATTTTTATATCTCCTGCATAACTCCTGCAATACCTTCACCTGCCCCCAGGGGGTTTGTGGGCTCTTGTTAAGGAGAGTTTTCTAGTGCACTGTGCAGCACAGCATAAATAAACCAATGACATCCATGAGACAATCAATATTCCAGAAAACAAATGTATAACTTCTTCTATAAACACCCTCTTGTGGCGAGAGGGGGGCACTACATGCTCTGTGTTTACGGTAACTAAAACAAAACAAAAATTGCATCTTGTACCTTTAAGCTTTAAAGTGTTTTTAGGCATTGCTTTAATAAAAACTCCAGTGGAATGCAAAGTGAAGTATCATATTTGTGTCAGTCTACCACAGTCAGCCCATTAGACCGCCACCATCAGCAGTTACTGTTAGATTGGGAAAATATATGACCCGTTAATAAATGTCAAAGTTAAACTTCACAGCGGTACACACTTACTACTCAATTAGACCCTCACCTCGACGAGTTTAAAGAATACTGCAGTAATACATCAGTAATAATGAACCAATACTGTGACACTAACTGAGGCCATTCAGTCCCTAATGGGTGCTTTGAATGCAGTTTGCTGGTGACACTTTCACCACCGATCATGGCTATCAGGAACTACAGTATATGCTGTATTACAGTATCCAAGATATATAAAGTCTAAGTATATATAAAAACTAAAACTCTATTACGCTCTTATTATCTCAAAGCAAAGATAGTGAGCTTCGTCTGAGATTCTTAATTTAAAAACTCTTCAGAGTTAGGGAGGTGCAGTCCACTTGTATTGATATCCACTCTCCCCAGTGATATCCCTGGCCTCAGTAAATGAACAGAAGAGGCTCCCTCCTCCAGCATTCACTGCATGTGAACAGCAGCTCTCTCAATATTAATACTAATATCAGCAGTGGCACCAGTGAAAATCGAGGGATTAGAGCTCATACTGCTGGATGAGGAGTCACTGCTTGGCTGGTATACATGTGGGATTTGACTTGACATTTCTTTAAACGCAGCAAATGGGAAGCCAAAAATCTTTTTCATTTAGGAGCAATTAAGTGGATCCCAGAATCAGTGGCTCCAGCACGCCGCCGAGGTTTTTTTTTTTTTCTTGGTTTTATTACCCATTTCCTCTCCCTTGCGCCAGCAGGAGGAATGCTCACTTTTCTCTCACAAAGCCACATTTCCAATGCCAGAATCACACAGGGACCACCGTGATTAAGTGCAAGCCAGTGCTTCCCTTAACATGTGAGACATTACGGACCCCCCTCTCCTTCCAAACACTGGAGAAGTGTTGTGTTCTAACATTTATGTGAAGTAATTAAAAACATCCAGCAGTAATTTAATAGTTCTCACCAAGTAGAGACATGAAGTCTATACTGTTTTTTTTCACTCTGTATAAATAACCTGGAATGCAGTGAGTACACACACACACACAGTCACACACACACAGACGATTCCCGGTTTTTTCCTGTCTTTTTGCAACATTTAGTGAGAAGTACCGCTCTGTGACATTTAAACCCAGGACAGGTTTGAGCTGTTACAGACGTGGGCCTGACTTTTGAATTCATGTTCCGGATAACATGATCCATACATCACAGGCCGGCAGCAGATCCAAGTCAAAGCATTCTTATAACCCCAGCCTGCTGCTCTGAAAGTCTTATAGTCTGTCAACATCAGTGAGCATTAAAATGAATTCAAGCGCCTGCTGCAGCAGCAGCAGCAGCAGCAGAACATCCAAGTGTGCACGGCTCTGTGAAGTGCATGTCAATAGCCCAGAGAGGCAACAGTGCAACACACATGTGGTTCCAATCTGTGTCTTTTCTCACAGAGAGAAGACCCCATTCATTTATCTGACTGCAAATACAGCACTTAAACCCTCAACAGGAACTGCTTTCTAAGCTCCTTTAACTGTGGAGCTAATTAATGCTTTTTGTTTTTACAAAACATTTTCTTTTCTTTAATGAGATTTGAAAGATCATTCTCGTGACGAGTTTACATAACACTGAAAATCAGACGGTGAATAATAAAGTTAAAAATAATAACACAACGTTTATAACATAGGAATTCTTGCCCACATCTTTTTTGATACTTTTCCTAATGGTTTATGTGGCTGACAAATACACATTAACTTAGCTTCCTACACGCAGAGATAATGGTCCAACTGCGCGGTTGCCCTCAGCTTTATTAAGAACTTTAGCGTCTATAAGCTCATTGTTTCGGTTTTTGGGGAGAACAGTACTTACTGCAGTTAAGTGCCAACGTTCACTGCAATAATGAAATGTAAATAAACAAATAAAGGCTCTGCTGATCTCACTGAATACCACAGAGCGTCATTAACTTACTTTAATAGGGGCTTTTGCAAGGGATAAATTGGGACATTTAATTTAGCAAAGTTTTACCGATTTCATGGCTACTAGGGTTTTTTTATATAAATCTTGAACATTGTTCATTTTTACCTATTGTATGACATACTTTTTAAAATATTTTTTGCATTTGTAATCTTTTTTTTTACTTATTTAAGTCATATTTACCTAGCATGTCGTGTTGCTACTTCTATACTAACATTTAGATACATCGTCTAACTATTTGGCTAATTAGGCTAATACATTCTTGCTAAACTTAAGATATATCTTGTCTTATTATTAGTTGCTACTCTGCTAACAATCAGATACAGCTAGTGGTTAGCTGTTTGTCTAGCTGTTAGATGTCTCTCAGCTAATCTTTTATTATTAGTCTTCATACTTTATTTAGCACTTTTGGGCTACCTTCTAGCTACTCATTCTAATTCATCTCTTGTCATGTTCGTCTCTACTGCAAACCGGAAGAAACTTTTGACATTTACATGCTGTACATGGTAAAAGACAAGGGAGTTGTGTTAGATACAAAAGCACGGCTTGACATTTTCCACTCGGTTTTGCAAAGGTCTACTTCATATTTTTCCACATTATGCTGTTGAAGAACTGGAGATATATGCAGCGATCAGTTTTAATATCAGCTATTATTCATCACTGTTACACGCTGGCATCATTGGTACTGACACAGTTCATCTGTAATGTACAAGTACCAGAACAGTTCATTTTTACTTGTAGTCAGAGTCAGAGAGAAGATTTTTGTTTCCTTTTCATATTGGCTAAAAATCAAATGCAGTTTTCCCTTCAGATAGACTGATACCTTCACAAAAAGGATGATGGTAGAAATAGCTTTTTAATCACGGCATCCTTTTGACAGAGATGAAGAAATATAACCCCAAGCGAAAAATGCAAGTTTAACAAGGTTTCAGAGAATGGGAACAAATGGTGTTTCACAGGAAGGCAGACAAGTTCTTCCCTGGGTGACCATAAAGAAGACAAAGCCTTTTACAGTATCAACAGACGCACAGTTTGACCTTTTGGCCCCATGGGGCAAAAGGTGAGCAGAGGCCTGGTTCCAGGAGTCTGCCGACAGTCCAGACGTATGTCCTCCTCACCGCATTCCTTCCCTTCTTAGATCACTGAACAGCTCTCTCTGGCTTTCTGTCTCCAACCCAGAGCAATATAACTCTGTGTTTTTTAACAACAGGTTTAAAAAAAAAACATCGAGCTGGAGCTTTGGTGCAGGTGTCTGGGTTTAAAAGATGCAGCTAGAGGTTAAATAGTCAAGAAAGGATTTCCTACTTCTACTCCAAAGGGATTTTTAAAACGGTGTAGTCATCGTCAGCAGAGAGTCTGCATGTACATGTGCTACATAAAAGAATAAGCCTGTGTAACCTGCGGCTCTGTCTTTTATATTTGAGGATGACTTTGCTGTTGAGCACACCGGCTGCATCTCAAACCAATTCTGACTTTATATTCATAACATCTGAGCGGAGTTAGGGAGGTGCAGTCCACGAAGCGCGCAGAAGGCAGAACAAGTAGGGGGAAAATGTAGAAGATGAAAACTAGGCCTTTGCACTGTCACGTCTACAAAGGGAAATGTGGTCCTGCACAGGCTGGAGAGTGAGGTTGTCTTCTGCAGCAAAAGCTGACTCATCTCTCACCCACACACTGAAATTCAAAGACAAAGTCACGGAATCAACAATAATACAGTCCTTGGTAACATGGACACTCTCAGCCACCTGACAAGGACAGACACCGGTGCAGTTTGTCTGAGCACGGCAGCCTACAGGCTGACGTGCTGTAGTTCCCCTGCAGCAGACTGAGACACGTCACTTTCCTAAAGTATAATGACAGCATGCACAAACAGGGCCCGGAAGCCTCACAGTGGCTCTTGCCTTTTCAGACATGTCCTCTAAACACAAGGCCTCTCATCGCATACAGCTGTGCCTGAGCCATACATAGGTGTGGAGCGCCCTCTAGGGGTCCCGGATCTGCTTTGACTAGACATACGCCAGCGATAAGTGCCAGTGTGCACACACTAATTTCACTTATGCCAGAGGTGTCGCAACTTTTTTTTTAGCAGGTCCTCTGTGCACCACGTAAACATATCTATGGGAAAACTACTCCCCCGTGTGGAAGTCTTAAATTAGTTCAAGCAGACACAAAATAAGTTAGGAATAACCTTGATTTTTACCACATTGGTTTTCAAATATTTCAGCTCAAGGTTTAAGCAAAAAATACCTTCGAGAACTTAAAAAAGAAAAGGCCAAGAAACTAACCAAATATTGGAGGAAGAGAGTAAGCCAAAAAACATCTAAATGTTGTATCACAGAAACTGGAATATCCCATCAAAGATATCATAAAACAAGCTATTAAATAGCAGGCTGAGGGGTGCTAATCCTGTTGCCCTTTTCCCCCTCATGAAGAGAGTAAGAGACGCGACAGACTGAAATAAAGCCATAATAATACTTCCATGTTTATCGGGTGTTTTCTTTGGGTCACAGACAGTGGAGCTGACAGGCCGACAGGACAAGAGCTCTGCTGCAGTGAGATGTATGGTCCAAGCAGGACACAGGTCAAAAGTGGACACCGCCACAGTTCATCACTTTTATGAAGAACTGTTTCTCTGTCTTCAGGCCGTTAATTTTCTTTTGAGGAAGTCTTCCTAATAAAAACATCCTGCCGATTTCAAAATTCAAACATTTAACATTAAGTGATTTGCAATATTAGATTAAGTTCAGATGGTCCAGACAGACAGACCAACAAAAGATGACAAAGTGAAATGCAAGATGAAGAATTTGTCTGATGCCACAGCCCGACAAAACCAACAAACATCAATCCTTATTAAGCCAGCATCAGACGGAGAGAACTGCCCAGGTTTGGAACAAGCTCCATTTCAAAAATCATCAGCTAACATTTGTAATGTGGTAGCTTTTCAAGAAGCCAAAAGATTATTAGTACATTCTTTGAAAAACTCTATATAGCTATTAAACTTGGACAGAGGTCATTCAAGTCATTGTCTGAAAGGTTCCTCTTTGTAGAAGGTAACCTGGTAACAGGAGCATCCACCACAGGCTCACAATATATTTTCCACTAACTTCCACTAACAGGATAGATGTTCCAGCTTGACTCGTTTGTCAGATCCTAGTTTCACAAACCAAAAGTTTTGTTTAATAGATGTGATAGTGAGCGTGAGAGGAAGTCACAGACACACAACTACACACATACATAACACAAATCATCACAATAATGGATCAATAGCTCAGAATAAACTCTGAATAACTGAAGAATCTTTGTTCTCAAACCTCTACCAGTATACATTAAAGTATACTCTATATATTACAGTGATTCCCAAACAAGGTGCTGAGAGATCATCAGGTGTGCTGTCCAATTTCATTAAATAAGACAAAAAAAAGTTTGTTCGTCTGTGCAACAATGACAGGCAAAGGTATTACCACAAGGTGGCAGCGAATGGCCATAAAACTAAAAAAGGAAAATTCTGAGCTGTAACTCTTCACGCTTCAATAGCAATGCGTTCCACTAGAACACGGCCAGGTTTCACACAGTACTTACATTAAAACAACTCTTTTCATTACATACACTTTTGGGATATTTTTGTTTGTTATGTCGAATGTCAAATATGTGCAGTCAAAACATTTTTAATGCAAGCAGCTGGGGTGAGGTCTGAAAATGTTTTATAACATATTTTCTATTTAATAGATGATAGACATGCAGCCAGAGCTTTCTGGATGAGTTCTGTATCCATGCTTTTTGGTGGGTAAATAACAAAGATGCAGTAAGGATGTCAAATAAAGTACCACCTCTTTGTAGGAGTTTTTTTTCGCAGTGATTTTAATTTCAGAAAATCACAAGTTCATACACTCGCCATTTTCACTAGAAGTTAAATGCAATGGGAAGAGAATGGGCTTCAACATCTGTTACATGTCAAAGAAGCAGAACCGAAACATACTGGTATCCTGTCAAATACATATATATTTATTTATTAAAAAAAAAGAAAAAAAGTTCTTGCCCGATATTACTTTTTAGACTACAGCCATAATTCAGTTTTGACCCATCTGCACACTTGAATGAACCCACTAAATTTGACTAACAACTGAAAAAAAAATTTTAAAAGCTTCTCTCTGACTAAGTATTAAATTACAGATCACGGATTGATACACACATCTCGCCAATTACTTCAGCAATCGCTCAGTTTTAAACAAAACTATTGGGACAGTTTCAGCGCAGCGTCATGCGTTCTTCTTCAAGCCCACTCAAAGCTGGAACAGGTAGAGCAGAAAAGTTCATTGTCAAAGTAACTTTATTGAAGGCAGATTATTGTTGTCTCGAAGTCTTTTTTTTCCACTATCTATTCAGTGCTTAATTGCAGGGACACTTCTCTGGATGAGCTATATGAAAAAACAAAACAAAAGTCCAAACTTGCTCTTGCGGACGATACAGTTGATGTGCGAAGTGAGCCTCTTGATGATTTTACACATTATTTCTAGGAGAGTAAGGTTTAAGACAGAGGGTTGACACAATCCATTACAATTAAGTACTGAAGTTCTGTCCTTCTGGTGGTTGTGGAAGCTTCATATTTTCTTTGGTCATCATTAGACGCCTTAACTCTTTAAGAACATTTTTAATGCAATAAGAATTCTGCCATTTTGCTAATACCGGTATGATACGTGAATCCACCTGTGGGACAGAACAAGAGGAAGACAAAGTGGACATATCAGTCGCTGTGACATGGACCACTGACAGTGAATTACTGCTTGTATTTTCATTCGCAAGTGCAGTTTAGATGGATTTTTTTTTATATCAATATTCTGCGATTAGACTCACCATCCCATTGGAATTATTTATCCCATTCATGGTAATTTTTGTTACAAATCTAACAGTCGGGGCTGTTTCTGGGTATTTAGGTCCACATTCCACTCTCAGACTGTATATCCTGTTCTCGTAATTGGTCTGAGAAACAAGTAGGAAAAAGTGTGATCAGTTATTTAAACAGTAGTGTTTGTATGTGGAAGAAAGCACATTGCTGAGTTACTGGTGCTTACTCTTGCTGGTCCAACAATCATGGCTGTCCACCGTGTGAGACTCATGTCCTCATCATCCTCGAGGCCCCAGCTGACTGTGCCATCGCTTTCACCTTTCTGTCCTTCTTCGAGTTCATCCAACAAGCGAAAATTGCGAGGAACTATAACTCCTAAACAATTAGAACAGAACAGGTGACGTAAACTGTGGAATAGTTCATTGTCCATTTTTTCACGCTTCCTAATCCTTTACCCAGTGCTGATGCTTCTTGTTTCCATGGTAACTATTCTGCACCGCCCCATACTACGCAATGATTTTGTGTTTACCATGGGTCAGATATTATGAATTTTCCTACTCCCTTCTTCTGTTTTTGTATTAACGACATATGACACGAGGGCATAACTGTTTCAGTGCAATTCTAACGGAGCTACCATACAGCAGGGGGCATGAGCACACTGATGAGGACACACACCAATGACCTCAGGTGACACCTCTGAGAAAGAGGGGAGTTCTCTGTCAAAACATGTCGAGATAAAGCTGCACACCTGACCATATGAGCAATATTATCTGCATTGAGACATAATGATAATGGAACAAAAGTATTTATACAGAAAAACACATGCTTAGACAGACATCTTGTGACCAATGTCATTAGAGCTGAATTGATAATAACGTCCTTCCAAAATTGTCAACATGTTCAGCTAATAGGAAAATGTTCCATGGAAGATGACCATAATGTTGGCATAAGAACAGTGCGACAGTCACTCATGGTCATGTAAATGATGAACGACTTGGAGCTCATCTCTAGAGGAGTGGTGGAGCTATAGAGGCGGGCAGCACTTAATTAAAGCTACACTTATTCATAATGATGATCATGCAGAAAAAATACGCACAAAGGGAAGTAAAAGAAGCAATGAAGGAATGCTACACAAGTGAAGCTGACTGAAAAATATTTCTAGAACACAATGAAGATATCATTCCCCATTTTCACACATTAAACAAGGCATACACACAAATAATGCGGTGCGTATGCCTTTAAGCGAGCACTGCCTTTTGGAAATGGAAACTTTTTTATTTCAGATAAATTTAGAACACATTATTACAGATTGTGCTTTACTGATTAAATGTGATGCCATTCCTTTTTAAAATTTTAATGCATTTCATCACAACTTTATACATTTCCCCAAACATTGCTTCACTGTCATACAGTTTATGAGCAATAAAACTAGACCTCTAAGCATTGCCGCTGTGTGATGTCACCAAACTGGTATAAACAAGGAAGAGGGCAGAGACGTTTCCACCATCTCTCTTCTGATTGGCCAACAAGAATTTACAAAAAAAATCATCTCCACCTATTTACTTTAACAGTACAAAGCAAACACTAAATAAAGGTAATATTTAGGTCTAAACAGTCTCAACATTTATATGCAATGAGATAGATAAACTGTTATATATGATGTTAATATTACTAGTCAGTCCAAAGTTACATTAACTATGATAAAAAAAAAATGTGGGCGTCAGTGACGAAAGCAGTAAAACTCTTTACCGTTTGCTATTTATATCCAAACAAAATCATGTAAATTGTGTCTAAAAACATTGGGCACCAGCTGTGTGACATCTGTGTCAAGTGTCACCACTTCCTTTGGATTTCTTCTCATTCTGCAATGGCAAACTGAACGAAGCATGCTCAAATGATTTTGTTAAAACAACTGTTTTATATGTTACGGATTTTGCACATCAGCCAAATTATTAAAATACAAATGTAAACTTTATTTAAAGACAATAAAGTTGCTTTGCACCAAAACCACTTAATTTATAATAAAGGCAAAATAGCAGATACAATCTGTTACAGAAATTAATAAATGTTTTGAGGAAATTCCTAGCTTGTGTTTAAGACCACTGCACTTCTACTTTCAGCTGTTATTCCCTTACATTGTTTATTCTGGTTAAATAAGCTTGAAAATGAAAGGTTTTTTCTACTAATAGAGATAACCATTGGTCAGCAACTGTCATCACGATTTCCTCAAACTGGTTGGATGGGATTACAGCATCAAATAGTTATAAAGTCACTTCCAATTCAGGCACCAGTTTCAAATTTGACACCTATGTACCAAGAGGACTGTTAGCACTAGTTGGCTGTTTGTAACTACCTTGTACAAAGATGATAATTTTGCATCATATCACATTGTCTGTAAGGCTAGAGATTATTCATGGTGAATTAATGCAACATTGTCATAATCACGTAGTAGTTTGATTAAATGAAATGTGTTGCATTGTGTTGATGTTGCAGTTTTTAACCCATGTTTGTTTGTTTATTTCTATATATAGAATACAAGAACAATCATCCTAAAAACGTTCTACGTTGATTTATTATTTGTGGCTCTAGTAAATGAATCCTTCCTATAGTTAAAAATGAAAGCGTTGCAGATCGAACTAACTCGACCTTAAGTAGTTTTCGTGAAAAATCGGGAGTGACTTTTACCTTTGTTAATATTAAACAGTTTATTTGGCTTTTGTTGTTTTGTTTTTTAGCAAGCCAGTGTAATAATGTTGAAGAAAATCTACATTTCTATCTTGCAGCTTTGGTCAGGTCCAGACACGAGCTTCGACTACTTCCTGAACAAAGCGTGGTAACAACACTTCACTAGCTGTAACATTATAGCTGTTGGGTGCGTTCCTCCGCTCCACGCCCTAAAATATCAAGCATACATCGAAAGCTAAACTAGCTTTGCTTGCAGCCACCGTTTCATGTAAAGAATCAAAATGTCATATCCTGCTCATTGAAAAATGCGGCGCTAGCAAGTAAAGTGCTAACGACAGCAGCAAGCTGTGTTGTCGAAGTGACTACACCACTGTCAAGTTTACAACCAGATAAGCATTAAAATATAGCGCAGATATTTGCCAACGCGTTGTTTTAACAACAAACTAATTTACTACACACGACTAGACCGTTATCTTGTAATTTGGAGTCGTCGTTACTTAGAATCACAGTTTTTAAAATTGCGAACCAAAAGGGGGATCGGCAGACACTGCCGCGTCGCATTGGAACATTCTAGTAGCAATCCAACCAAGCTAGCGCGATAGCTACGTTCAACAAAGCTGGCACGGTGTTTTGTGACGGTCAAACCACAATCATAAACTCTCAAATAGCCTTTTGCACCAGTTATGGAGTGTATATTATTACTCATTCGGTTATAGCATCGCCAAGTATTATTTTGACACGGCGAGCCATTTTATCGAACTCCCTAAGACTGAACTATTCACAACGCCTTACTTAGCTACGTTAGCCAACACGGTGGTTACAGGAAATAGACGGCTCCGATGGGGATCGCCGTCATGGCTAAGTGGACGTTTGTGGCAAAATATAAAACCCCTGATCATATCGGCGAATGAGTTAACACTAAGCGTAGGTTTCATAGTTGACTCGGATGTGGACCATTGCTCGTTTTTTGTGGATCTAAATATGTTAGTTTGAAGGCACACAAACCTGAGGAGGTCGCCATCTTCTTCTTCAGCCGAGTCCAGAAGAAGCATACACCAATGTGACGTCAGAGGCGTGGAGCACAGAGCGGCAGCTGATCAGTGAGCAATGTAAGGTATGAACTGCTGCTCAACAATGTTAAACAAACCAGTTTTTTCAAAGACTTAACATGCAGTTGCAACACACAGTTTTGAAAAAAAAGAATAGAAAGAATTTATTTTTCAAAAAAAGAAACGAGTGAGACATCATGACAACAAACATTACATTAAAAGATATAATCATATTTATTTTGTGTTTTATACTGTCTAGGGTGAGGTGGTATGAGCTTGCTGTTATTTGGTTTCTGTTCTGTTCATGTATGTAATGCTAAGATTCAATAAATATACAAACATACATTGTTGTTTATTCACTACTAAACTGTTTAAAAAAATAAACCAGTCAGGGTTATAATGTATTCTGCTGATATCAAAATTGTTTTGTCAATTTCATGATAATCAAGCATAGAAAATGTTAATTGTCAACATTTTATTTCCCCATGTACAAATGACCAATGTAAGCTGCAGTTACTTTTCTACCTGTGGTAACAGAAATAATATACATAAACAACCTAAACATTTCTTTAACAAATATTTAAGACAAGAGCTTTGTTGTTTTTTTGGTTTGTTTTTTTACCATCAACAACATTAACATGTAACGAACAGAAATACACAGATTAAACAGCAAAGCGTTGTTTCTTTTGTTTCAGTTTTTATCATTTGCAATGGTAACGTTAAGTGAGTGGGTCATCTGGTAACCCCTCACATTAATTACCAAATTCTACTACAGGAAAAGAAATAGTTCAATTACTCAAACGTGTGACTTTTATTTTTTACAGCATGAGGACAAAAAGTAGACCCAAAGACAGGATTTAAAATTAAGTTCTGTACATAATTGCAGGGTGTGGTCTTAGGCGAGGAGACGAACAGTTTTTCCAGTAACTGTCAAGTAATCCTCGTCAGCCAGGGCTCGCAACGCCTCGTCAAACAGCTCTTTAGTGATGGCCTGAAAAGAATGTGGCAGAAACACCGTCATCACAGGAAGTGGCAGCATTTTTATTGCAAACAGGAAATACTTCAGATCAAAGACTCACGCTATCCAATACAGACTCTTTACATATATAAATGTGCAAATAAATACACAAACAAACTTACAGTTTCAGACTGTCCCCTCAGGTCGTCCAGGAGCTGCTGGTATTTCATGGCAGGTGTTTTTCCTTTGGCCTGGATCATTTTCTTCAGAGCCTGGGCAACTTCCTCTTTACGCTTGCGGGCCGTTAAACTCATACCTGAGAAATAAATGTAGTTATTAGGTTATTTAGAGACTCAAAAACTTTAAACTTTAATTACAAAAATGTAGTATTTTATTATTGTGTCAATAATATTAAACAGGCCCAGTGTTGCAAACCTGTTGTCAGAATTGAGATGTCCACAAATCCCGTCCTGGGGTCTGTTGCCGATTGTTTGAGGGCCTCACGGTGGAGTCTCTTGGCTTCTTCCACGTCAATGTTCTCCACCTTCTCGGAGAAACGCACTTTAGCGTGAGCTTCGGCCAGACGGATCAGAGATTCCAGCTGTCTGGGGTAGGCCGACACCATGCCTCGACCACTGCCAATCTTCCTCATGTCTACGTAGGCCTGAGGACAAGATGTATAGATGTATAGTTCGAATTACATCACAGTCAAAAAGTTTTTTTTTTTACTGTATTTAATTTAATACATAATTGGCTGGTCGGGCTTGAAATTTTGCATATTAAGTTAAGAGTCCAAACCTTAACTACATATAGTTATAAAAAATATGTCACAAGGGGGAATAAATCTTTCAAAACACTTCCTATCCTAGTACAGATTTGGTGGAAGGATAATAATACTTTGATACATAGTACTAACAGGTTGGAGGTTGCAGCTCTATATCACCTCCCCCTGCTTTAATGGCTCATTGTTCTTATCTCTAGTGTAGGGGACTGAAGAATTTGCACCGACAGAACAGGCCGAGTCACTAAAGAGTCACTGATAAAAATCAACACTGAAAAATTAGTTGTGCAGGTGCCGCACGACTGGGCCCATCAAACAAAACAAGCCACACAAAACGTCATTATGTTACCTGAAATTGCAGGCTTTAACACTTGTTAGTACACTCTGGGACTCCAAAAGTATCAGGAACTCAATGTAAAGTTGTAAATTAAAGATTTCCAAAACATTGTTAGTGCTATTAAATTATACTTATTACTAGAACTAGGTCTAGCTGCCTTATGTCCCTGCCAGGACCTGTCAGTATCATTATATCACACTACTGTTGCAAGGTCATGGCTGGGTAACATTTGAGAATTTATCTGGAATTATCTGAAGCTGAAACCAACAGAAATGATTGATTTAATCCACTTGTCTCCAATAAAAATGGTGTAAAAACCTAAATGCTTTTATTTAAAGTCTCATCTACAAGATTTTAAACTAAGTACTGAGGAATACTATGAATAAATGTTTGCATTTATTTTCAAATACATTGGTTTAGGGAGAGTAAACGAACCTCGATCAGGGTCTGACTGGCTTCTTCACTCAGCCTTGGGCTGATGTATGTTCGTGCATAAGCAATGTAGTCCCTCAACACCGCCATGTCCAAGAACTCCTCCTCCATTTGCTCCTCACTCTGGTAGTACAGCGACACCAAGTGGTGGGCCAGCCTGCGGTCGTATGCCTCATCTTGAGGATCCAGCATCAGGAAAATGAGATCGAACCTGGTATAGCAGAAAAATGGTACCAAAAATGTAAAAAAATTAAGATTGAAAATTAGATTGAAAATTTTATCTTAAACTTTTGAGCAATAAGAAAAAAAAGCGTGATTTTAGTTTTTGCTAATTTGTTTTATTGGCTTCGATTATGATGAAGGTCAGATCTTCTGTAGATGTAAGACACAGTTTTTATTTATATAAAAAAAATGAATGTGTGATCTGTGACATGTGACCTATTCACCTGGACAGGAGTGTGTGAGGAAGCTGAATATTCTCAATGGTCGTCTTCTTTGGGTTCCACTGTGATTCCACAGGGTTGGCAGCAGCCAACACCGCAGTGCGTGCGTTGAGTTGACAAATAATTCCAGCCTACAGACGAGAGAAAAGAAAAAAAACAGACACACATGGAGTGAGACACGGCGTTCGCATGTTGGGTGTTTCTTCACACGTGAGGGGGTGGGGAGTGTTGAACACACCTTGGCAATGGAGAGGGTCTGCTGCTCCATGACCTCATGCAGCACAGACCGCGTGTTGTCGCTCATCTTGTCAAATTCGTCAATGCAGCAGATGCCGTTGTCGCTCAGCACCAGTGCTCCGGTCTGCAGGACCACCTGCCTGGTTTCCGGGTCCTTCATCACGTAGGCGGTGAGACCCACGGCGCTGGAGCCCTTCCCTGACGTGTACTGGCCACGGGGCACCAGGTTGTACACGTACTGCAGCAGCTGGGACTTGCTGGTACCAGGGTCTCCGCAGAGCAGGATGTTCACATCTGCACGAAAGTGACCGCGGCCGGTCTGGCTGAAGTCTTTGCGAGTGCCACCAAACAACTGCAGCAGGATTCCCTGGAATGAAAAACAGGAGAAATAAGCATTAAAAAAGTCAGAGACAAATGATGCAACTGATTGATGATTTGCATGTTTTTGTGTAACATTGTCAACCCTTAAACTTTTTTTTTTTAAGCAGCGATAAATAAATAAAACCATTTTTTAAGGGCTCCCAATGCACCAGGGCTCTGCCAACCTGTCAAGTTGTTTGTGTTTGTGTATTTGTATACAATACACTCGACAGCATTAGACAGGAAATGATGCAACACAAAAAAGAAGAAAAAGAAATCCCAAAAGTCTGAATATGTGTAGGAAGTATTGCAAGAGGTTTCTGGGATTTCAGATGGCAGCACCTGCCTTTGAATAAAGCACACTGTATATATTACTGCATACATTCTCAAGGTGCAATAGACAGAAGTTTTGAATCTTTTTAAAGAAAAAGTGATTTCAGGAAAACGGCTAGAGGACTTTCATCTCCAGCAATGCCACTTGGAATCAGGAAATGATGACTATTTTCCTACGGCAATCAGAACAGCAACACTTTAATGCACTACAGTGGTTTTAACCAATCGGAGGATGTATTCAAATGATAACCCTTCACCTTCTTGATGTCTTCATGCTCGTAGATACTTGGGGCGAGGGCCGAGGAGAGGCGCTCGTAGACGTCAGGTTTTCCGGCCAGTTCCTTCAAGGTCTGAACTCGATCTTCGGTGAAGAGCTTCTGCTCAGCCTCCTCGTTCACACCGTGCAGGCGCTTCTCGTCTGTCTTCCGGAAGTGGATGGCATCTATGTGAGTCTTGTAGACAGCCTTGACGTTGCTCTGCCGTGGGTTTACTCGCATTGGGACGGCTCTGTAGACGCCTGAGTGGACAGAGTAGACGCTGTTGAGGCTAGCTTACGTGGATTACATGTTTAACAAGGAAAAAATTGATGCATTAATATAATAAAACAGTTTCCATCACAGCTGGTCAGCCCAGCAGTTCTTACCAGTGATATTCACTCTGTCCCCAGGCTGCACCTTGTCCACCAGGTCATTATGGGCGTAGACGACAGTGGTGTGAGGGGTTTGACCAGCAGGCATGTCTTCTGGAGACTCCTGAACTTTAATCTGTTGTGGGGGAGATGAACAGGACGGAGCAGATGTCGTGAGCTCAACAGTGACATATCTCTAATTACCACTTCATGTATTTCTCATATTAGTCATCTACTCTTAGCCATCAGGCTCGTTAAAACCCCTACCAAAGTCTCACCATTTGTTTGTCTGAAAAGACGGAACGATTGTGAACCAGTGTCAGGCCGTGGGTGGTGTTGCAGTTGCGACACACAGCCGGCTCGGCGATGCGGCCACGATCCACCTCCACACGGGTGCTGTAGGCACACACCTGGCACTGGAAAAACGCCTCCTGCATCTCGGGGATAAGCTGCGAGGTACGGATCACCATGCCGCTAATAGTGATCAGCTGATCGATGTCTGCAGGGAGCAAGACATAAGGCAGACAGAAGCTTTAGTCTGGAGCCGAGACCTCACATTTTATCAACAGGAGGAAGGTTCACAGAAACCCACACTACATGTGGGAGGGAATATGTTGAACTCTGGCCCTGATACGTGTGTTGTCACTGTGTGTGGATCAGGTCACATGGTGTAGAGTAAGGTGTCTACGCACCTTCTGGGTTCAGGCTCCGCATGTTCCTTGTCTTCAGGGCGTTGTAGGGGCGGACTTGGATCTGGAATTCAAGGATGGAGTCTGGGAACCGCTCGAAGAAAAGTTCGTTCACTGCCATGTCAAACGTGGGAATGACTTCCTGTAAAAGAAGTGGGGGGGGGGGGGGGGGGGAACATCTTAGCACTTTTACAAAGTGGTACAAAACTCTTTGAGAAACACAATACACTCAAATTTAAACACATTTTTGTCATCCTATTAAATAAGAAATTAATTAATAAAAAAGTAAATCAAATGCAGGAGTCATGTGGCTTATTCATGAAATATTCCATTTAAATCACATTAAAATAGAGGGACTCAAACTACAGAAATATTTGTCACCCTTTAGCTGGTCCTCACCTGTGGGTAGCTGATGAGCTGCCTGTACAGCTCTGCATCAAAGGACTGCACATGGAGACAGTTCACATTCAGCACTGGATCACCAACCACACTGATCTGTGAGACAAAAAAAAAAACTTTACTCATTTTATTCTCTGTCAGCCGTTGGTAAAACTGGTCAACAAACCGACTTAAACAGTGACATAAAACACCCGATTCTCAGCCTCACCTCCTCCAGCTTCTGCATGTACAGCGGCTCGTTCAGATCCAAACCAGAGTTCTCATCTTCATTGGAGGTCGGGTCGATGAATCTCTGCAGGAACCTCTGCAAACAAGACAGCAATGAATATTCAAGAAAAACACTTTTGTCACATGTTGCCCTCAAGATGGAAGAAAATTTAGAAAGACTTCAACACTGATCATTTTCACACCTGGAACTTCTCCTTGCAGATACCGACGTTGACGTCAGTTCCCCAGATCACCAACCTCTGGCCTGCGTTTGCCTCACTGGCCGCTCCTCCGTCAGCAGCAGACTACAAACAAACATGCACATCAGTGAACTTTTAGTTTGGTGTTGTTTGTTTTTTCAAATCTTCTGCATAAATGTACTTACTGGCTCGGACTGAAGATCCACTTGAGGAGCCTTACGGACTGACCCGAGGTCAGGACGCTGCCGGGCTGGGGTGCCACGCACTCCACTGCGAGGCGTCCCTTCAATCCTTGAGCTGGGGGTCCCATACATTAGAGGGGAGCTCATGTCCACTTCATTCGGTTGGACTGTTTGAAGACAGGGTTCATTGTCACAAATATTGATAAGATGAACATTTAAAATAAAAACATGTCGATTTAAGGACATTTTATTTATATTTCCTACCTGATCGTCTTGGGCTGGAGAAGAGAGAAGAGTCCTGCGGTGCTGAGGGACTGAGCACGTCAGTGGGAGGGGAAGTGGGCATTGGCATTAGGTCTCCGGTGGAAGAGTCCTGACCTCTGCGCCTTTGAGAAGGAGGTGAGGTGGGGCCCTCACTGCTGGCTAAAGGCAGACAATACAGGCCAAGTAGATTGTGTTTTTAAACTTGATAAAATGTCAGCCAATCCGTTATTAAACCAGAATTACTAAAATGTTTGAAAACAATTGGGACACAGAGGAGAAGCTGTTGCTTACGTGTTGAGGGGTTTGCATTCCTTCCACGTTTGCGACCTGGAGTTGAAGTAGGTGAAGACATAGTTGTACAAAACCTAAGGAGAAGTGAAATGTTAAATTAAACTGTTGATAGATGCAGATGCCTTGAATTAGGATTATAAATAATTCAGATTTGGTGCTGATTCTGTTGTCAGGACACAAAACCTGTTGAATTTTTCAGCAACCGTTCAACTCAGTGTAAACCATATCAAAAAGCTTCTAATTATTTATTCTAAAGACTAATTTCAACAATGACGGACCAAAATAATTTGTAGACAAAATGCAAGAGTAACTAAAATGTGTATTTTACTGTTAGAGCCTATACAGGAGCTTATACTCTTATATTAATATACACTTATAGTAATAGACTGCAAAATATTTAGTATGACATATGACACATTTTAGAATCTGGAACTCGACTGAAGGACATGGTTGCATTATAATCCCTCAATTAATTAAATTATTCGACAAATTCCTACAGTTAAGGTTATAGATTTCAGTACTCAAATCTCTGACCAGTTCCCTTTATTCTTTTTTTGTTTTGTTAAAAACCAGTAACCTACAGTAGTTGGCAGAAATATGTCACTTTCATTCTTCATAATAAACCAAATATTTAATAAAGATTAGTTATCTTCATTTCTAATGATGCTTTTTCTGATGACGGCGTGTTTATAAAGTACTACACATCACGTCTTTGTATCTTTAGTGGAGACCCTAACAATCACTCTTCCACCATTTAACATGAGGCTGTGGGAGGAAACAACAGACCGAGTCTCGGGTGCATCGTTTTATTCCTAAGAAAGTAAAGCTTAAAAACACGAGGCGTCGACACAAGCGAAATGACACGTTTTACAACTGGCACCTCTTACAAACGTCTGCTACACATAAAATGACAATATTATAAAGGCATACCCAGCCTTTTCCTCACCTCTTGTTGTACACACGTCCAAAAGTTGCAGAACTGGCGCGAAACTGCTGGTGACGTTACTTTCGCGGGGAACTTTGGACCAATGGGAGGCCAGAAGGTTGTGTTTCCGTTTGAATGGTTTATCCCTGTGAAGGGGAGTCTATGTCGAGTTTTAATGAAAGTGTTTAACATTACGCTGGAACACTTCACTATTTGAACAACAAGTAAATAAAACATGCATATTTAATGGTATTCGTGTCCAAAAATATTGACTTTATGATGTCCCTGAATATAAACTGTTATGCATTTGGTTTGTCCCAACGTTTTTTCCTCTTCTCTTAAAGGAACAGTTAATAATGTAGACCATCAGAGGAACCACATACTTGGCGCCACCAAGGGGCACCATTGTAGCAGCACATCTAATATTAACACAAGAATGTCACCAAGTGTGGGATCAATAAAGTTAATAAAATAAATATTTTTAAAAATGGACAGTTGTCCCACCCCCATCCAAACCAACATGTTTATTTGCCATTTAACTATCAATCAAAGCTTGCACTGCTGTCAACTTCGATTAGTCAGTGGTGATGTGCGATAAGATGAAGTTTTCATTTTGTAAAAGTATCTTTTGGAGAATAAAGGTTGGAGACCCGTGATTTAGACAGAAGAAAATGCAATGCAGCTCAATTTTAACTTGATGCCATTTTCATCGCTTGTAATTAATGTTTATAACAAGTAATATGATCAGAAGATATATAAAGCAATGTTTATTGGAAACTTTGGGATGAAACTAGTGTTACTAACTAAAATACGTAAAACAATACCACCAGATGCTCTTAATAATTCCTCAGATTATGGTTATAGTCCCCACTACTGGACCAGTAGTCCTGACCATCAGCTGACCGAAGATTTGTATGTACAACCAGATTTTTTTAAATTTAATTTCTCTTTTTATTAATGTACAAGCGAATTCTAGCTGTCACTTAATTCTAGAGAAGATGTTTTACACATGGGAAATAAAAATACACGTGGTCCTGAGCTTTCAAGATGATAAACTGCTGTTATGTTCGTTTGTCACGAGGTGGCACAGTTCCCTTTCAAAACATGTCAGGGGAAAAGGGGGAAATGGGAGGGAAAAGTACGGCCTGCTTTCCAGGAGGAAAGTGCTTTTGCATTTCCCAGAAGTCTCAGGACATGAGGAGGGCTTCTTCAAAATACAAGATTTTAGGATCATGACATCATAAGTCATGTGTAGAATGGGAAATATTTAACTGAGTACAGAAAAATATTCCTGACTGTCACTAACCATGCATTACTTTGGGGTAGTTCTGTGGGATACTAGGAAGAGCAGTTGTCCTTTTACTAAAAGGTTGTGGGTTTGATTCTATAGCCTCCTGAAAGTGGCGCCATCAGCAGGTAGATGGAAACGTTTTTGAAATGTAAATGTTAGTCACAAACTGCAACCAAAAGTTGCAGTTTGTGACTTTTTCAAATAAGTATTGCGTGACCACAACAACAATGTATTTCAGGTGTCTAACAGTCAATGTGTTGAATTATTGAAACCCTCTTCTCATATATAGAACTACAGGAAATGTTTCCCCCGTCATTTTGACTCTTTGTGGTCATTTCCTGGCTCCGTGTGAATACTTTGTCTTCCTTCAGGGGGTATTTCTGTATTCTTGTGCAGTCATTCTGGGTCTTTGTGGCATTCTTTGGGGGGTCTTTTGCGGCCAATGTGTAGCTCATATTGCATTCGTGGAAAATATATCCACATTGTGGTCATTTTACATTTGGCTAAAACTATGGCTTTCCTTCTGTGACCATTTTATATTTCATATCTACGTCTCCTGATGTTTGCTGTGTGTCTGTGTCTGGTGGCCAGGACTGCTGACAAAGGGGCCAATTACTGATGAAAAAGTACACATGATATGCTAGTATATTGTACAGTGTCATATACTATTACAGACAGGGGACTGCCTGTATATTTTAGGTGCTGTATATATATACTTTATATATATATAAATAAAATAAAAAAAAATATATAAAGTATTTAAATCTAGAAGTCTGTTAATGACTGCTGTGGTTCAGCTCTACAAAAACACCAATCGTTTGATTTGTTAACCTTGTGAGATAGTGGAGTGTTTGGACAATGTGGAAGCGTGTTGTGTCCCTGGCAGAGGTCTCCTCCGCACACCCCTCCATTTCCCAAAATGTGCCCCACCCACTTCAGCCTTCTTGTAGAAGAAAGGATGTAGACACTTTGCTGCTTTTCTCCTTCATCGTTCTTTTCTCTGCCAATTTCTCCTCTGTCCACATGGGTCACGTCTCACGTTTATGTAAATGGTGACATTCCCTTGATTTGTGTGGTAAACTTTCTCCCCCAAAAGAAAAACATTTCTGTGTGGGCTGTTGTGAAAGGAACAACATATGACAGATGATTCTTGTGTTTAAACAAATGTACACTCATATCTGGTGTGTCCAAATGTGGCACGGGGCCAATTGCGGCAGCTAAGTGCTGTAACGTGGCCCTGCATTTCTTTTCTTTTCTTTTCTTTAATTTAAATGACTGATCAGCAGGATAGCAATTCAATGTTGCTGAGATATTGTGGTTTTTGTCTCTCACATTTAGTAAGTTGTTGTTGGACATTTGGTTTCTATTGGCTACTAAGTAACAAGTATTTTTATTTTCTACCTTTAATTTGTAAATTTGGGCTTTGGCTTGGTCTTGGTCTATTTTGTTATGATTTAGATTATTCGTCATCTAAAAAAAGACATGGCACCACTTCACATACGTAACATTTGCTATCGCCAAGCTCTTCCTGACAACAGCTGTCCATCACACGTGGGGTTCACTCGTCATCTATTTACTGTTCTTTTCTCCATGCATCACATTTTACATGACGTGGAACATGTGATTGAAATTATTGGTTCATTATCAAAGTCTTGACAAATGTTATGTAATATTTTCTATGTTGTTTCTTCATGTTATTTTACTGATGCTTGTGACTTCATCTTATGCTGATTAATCCTTTTCAGGGTCTCTGGCGGAAGAGGAGGTTGGCTGAGGGCGAGGGTGGATACCCTGGTTAGTTTCAGACTCTCATTCATACCTAGTTACATGTCAACCAGCAGAGTACTTCTGCTGTTGTATCTTCAGAAACCGTCAGACAGCTCCATCCGGTTCCTATTAACAGTCTATGCCTAAAACTAAATACTTTTTGTTTTCGTGATTACAAAAAGCCTTTATATATTTGCCCTTAGTGAGGTGATACTGATACTGAACCACAACATGGAATGTCACCAGTAGGGATAATGTTCCAAATTCTACACAGTGTACCTTTAGGTATCACAGGTGGCTTACAGGTAGTTACCTAGCCTGACCCCCAGAAAAAAGTCTGCACCCCCCTTTACTTAAACAACTAGGCTTAAAGAAAGTGTCTTGCAGCATAAAAGTCAACACCTGAGGTTTGACCCTGTTGGATTAAACCCCACAAATACATTTCTATACTTTAAACCCATTAGGCACATAAAGGTGCTCTGTTTCCAGATGCTTCATGCACCCACCACACATTTATAGAGCGATAATTTAAAGTCGATCCCAAACATCCAGAGCAGAGTCTACAGTGTGTAAACAAGTGTGGACCATTCATACAGTCATAGTAAAGAGTGGGCGGCAGTGGCAACACGCCCCCCTCCGTCTTCAAATGGGAAGTGAAGGGAAACCACGTGACCACTGTCTGTTCTTGACTGGCTCCTGGGAGGGCGGCACGGGTGACGTCAGAGAAGGGAAACGATACAAAACAGTGTGCGAAAATTCAGACTCCTCAGATGAGTGACAACAAGTGTGAGAGTACCGTGACAGTAGACTGACAAGCGCCAGATCTTGGATCAGTGTTTAGACTGAAGACAACACAGAGACTATAGAGACAGAGAAGCCACGGTGTAGCACTGACAGCTGTCAACTGTCCTGCGATCAGCCTCAACCCACTCACGCACACCTTCATTTGCCTCTCACAACACCACGTGGACGAGCCAGCAGAGTTCATGTGTGACATATACAGCCAGGACTTTCACTGCGTGTCTCCACAATGCAACATGAGCTGGTCCATGGAGCCCGCTAACTTCTACGAGTGCACCAAGGTGGCAGGGCCGCATCACGGGCTCTGCAAGCCGGGAAACAGAGGCGATGGGGCGGCGGACGGCGGCACCATGGTGGAGCTCAACAACGCTCCGGCCATGTACGACGACGAGACCGCCATCGACTTCAGCCAGTACATAGAGTCCATGACAGCCGTGCCGAACCTGGAGCTGTGCAACGACGAGCTCTTCCTCGACCTGTTCAACAGCGTGAAGCAGGAGAAGCAGGATTACTACAACATGCAGAGCTCCGTCATACCCGCCAGCCTCCAGCATCAGCAGCAGCTGACAGCTGCAGCCTACACAGCGGACAGGAGGATGGACAGAGAGCTGGACAAGGCTCCGTTCACTGCTCCCATCAAGCAGGAGCCTGACTGGAGCGACAGCGACATGTCCTCCTCCCTGCCCTCTCAGATCAAGAACTGCGCCGAGACCTCCGTCAGCCTCCCAACGGGACAGCCGACTCCTCCGACCACTCCAGAGCCAGTCTCCCAGGTCAGCTCCGCCAAGTCATCCCCGAGGAAGATGAGCGGCAGGGAGAAGGGCAAAAAGTCGGTGGATAGGTACAGCATGGAGTACCGACAGAGGCGAGAGAGGAATAACATTGCAGTGAGGAAAAGCAGGGACAAAGCCAAGAGGCGCAACCTGGAGATGCAGCAGAAGTTGCTTGAACTGAGTTCCGAGAACGACAAGCTCCACAAAACCATCGAGCAGCTGACCAGAGAGCTGTCCGGCCTCAGAGATTTCTTTAAGCAGATGCCCAACTCCTCCTTTGCAGCTCTGTCCACGAGTGTGGAGAGCCGGTGACACACAAACACATTTTCTGTGAACTAACTGCGCTTTTACTAGAAGACATACCTCAGAGACTTTTTTTAACTTACCATCTGTACCAGATGTATTTTAAGCTTACCATAATGGCACTGGAAAATATATGATGTTGCTGCCATATTTTTGTGGGATTTCCTTTGTATTAAATTATTTTACCACTGCATTTATATGACATGATGATATATGTGATATGGTACATTTTTATAATTCCAAAAACTTTGTATAAACAGAGCCAGAGCATGATCTTTTATATAGTTTGTATGAAACCATGAAAATGCATAGTTTGTTAATGGAATCTATAATAAAAAAAATGATTGAAAAAGACGCACGTATTGTCTGTGAGTAGTCTTTGCACGTACAACTCGAAGAAGAAGTATCTCAGGAAGCAGAAATGTTTAAGTCAGCAAAGAAACGGTTTTATGTACACAGTGACCTCAAATACAGAAGTAGAACATGAGTTCAGATCAACATCACAATGTGGTTGGAACCCAGAAGCCTGTGTTTTAACGTCAGGTCCAGGCTGATGGACCACGTGGGCTGCTTTGACAGGACTGCATGCCACAGGTCTACCCTGGGGCCTGTCAGTTCCTGCTGCTCAGGATCACATATCATTAACACAAACAAGAACTTGTCTCTCTGCATGCGGCCCGTTGACTTCAGCAACAGCCCTGAGCTGTAAGGGAGGCCTTCACTGGGGATGTGGGGGGGAGGGGGGTTGAACTGAAACTGGCTCAGACCAAGACCTAGTGTGCATGCAGCTCCTCAGTGGGCCAAAGGTCTGATATCACTAACTACTAGTTCTGACAGCCATTAGAGGCAGATCTCTTCCAGGCCAATCCAGGGGGCAGGTTTGCTGGTGATGATTCGGACGTAAACAGTGATGGGGCCCACCTCCTTTCCCAGGACATTCTCCACATCGTAACCTGGGAACTGAGACACACAGTGTATCAGAAGGGTACTGCACAGGACACAGGAACCATGCAAGTGTATGTTTTCTTCTCTTGGACAATTGAAAATATCATCTCTCCTGCAGCTCTGGCTGGACCTGAGGCCAGTTCTAATGATGTCAATAGATCAGAGCTGTAACGAAAAAATATTTATTCATCTAAGAATGAAAAACGATCAACTGCACATGTTGATGATTTGCCTCAGATTTAATCATTTCAGGTCTGTGCGTGGACATATCACTGATCACAACTTTCAAGTCATTTCTGAAAGTTCAGCACGGCCCACAAAACAGATCTAACATTTAGCTGTGGTCAGTACAGAGGCACTGAAATTTCAAATTCACGTAGCCATCAAACATTTTCATTCTTTCAAGTAAATGTTAATAGACATTTGCTGTAGACGAACCTCCTGCTGTTGGTACTGCAGGACACATGGTGTTATGAATGCATATCATCCAATCTGATGTGAATGGAATCTGTAGCCTTTACTGTAGCCATAGTTGTGCATGTATGTTTTGTGAGCACTTGAACTAACTGTTTGGAAATTCTAGTGTTTAAAAAGCTTATTAAATTAGGTGACTGTTTGACATTTATTTGAGGTAATGATGTAAATTTGTTGGTTTTTGTGAAAAAAAAAAACTGAGTAATTTATGAAGTGACACTGTTGGAGAAGTACAGCTCCAGAGACCAGTAGGAGCTCAGCACCGTAACACTGCAGCGCATCTTCACTTTCGCTTCATGCCAAGACAGTGGCAGCAGTTACAAAAGAAAAATATGTTTTGTCATATTTAGGAATGTTGAATTAGCTTGACAAATCATGATTAATCACCATTTATTCTCATCATTTGTCCACACCTCCCCTGTGAATAATCACATTAAACATTTTAAACCCCCTGAACTTTGTGAACCACTGTACTACGACATTCAAACTATGTGAACAGCACAACAAGCTGCTAAAATATCTTAGCATTTGAAGATTGTATCTGCAGCTTGGCAGCAGATTTCTTCAATGGCCAGCATGACTCAGAAATGTTTTTGGTATGACAGAGAACAGATCTTTATCAGGGTGACACGTACAGATGACTTTCCTTTCAGAACATATTGACAGAAGATCAATGCACCGTGCGGCTCTGCCTGGTGTTATGTAACGGTGTGTAAAAGTCGGCCTACCTCATCGCCCTCCAGTGCTGCTGTGTTCAGAATGGACAGGATTGTCTTTTTCTGCAGCTGTGGAGCAAAATAAAAAAAGTGTGGAGGGCGTCAATGTTGTAAATAATTGTTAAAATCACTGAACTAATCAGGCTGTGCTCTGTGTGGACGGAAACACTGACAGGAGGGGTCAAAAACCTGTCTCCACACTGATAGATTTATCTGACGTTTTATCAGTTTACATCTTTTATTACAGACTTATACCAGGATTTCTATCAGAGCAACACCACCTGCTGGTTATCAATACAATGAAGCTTCCCCCCCTCCAGGTTGTAATGAGCAGAATATGACTTTTATCTTTACAACTCAATAAAAGTCTGCAGAATCTCGACAGCAGATCAAGACGGTGAACAAGAGAAGATTCAGTGTTGTGTTCAAGGACACTTGAGCAGGTTTTAACCAGGTCAAACCTGAGCTTGATGCGCTGTGATTAAAGCTCACAGAGTCAGAGCGTTAGGTAAGAGAAATGACACGACTCTCATGTCTGTCCTGTAAATCTGATCGAAAGAGAGCTCAGCTGTTAGTTTAGATTTGTGTTAACGCAGTGAAGGGCTGGAACGGCGCCACTGTTTGACAGACTCCTCCAAATCTTACAGATCAGATTTGATTTTTTTCTCTCTTTAACGCAAAACAAACAAAGCAAAAAAAAAACTGCGAGAAAAGTTAATTCCAGGTTATTTCACTGAATCTGTCAATTACATATAAAGCGCAATCATATATGAAAATATCACATTTTTCTTTTGAATCAAAAGTCAGCGGAGAGTGTTCTGGATGGATTATGTTATCTTTTGGTTGGAGCTAAACCAGCTGCTCCCTTGCTTCCAATCTAAACAAACGCCACTATGTGTTGCATTTAGAAAACACAGATATACAGTACAAGTGATGACAGCTACTCACCTTAAACTACTGAGATATTCTTCACAATATAAGTCAGACTGCTGTTGACTGATTGAAGAGCTTGCCAGTTTTTGTTAAACTTAACTAATTTGTTTTTCATTAAACCGTCAAAGTCTCACCTTAACTTTTAAAGTGCAATTGTTTATTGAAGAGCTGAGAAACACCTCCAGCTGAATCCTCATGTCTGGCTTGTCCACTGTTGTCTTACAGGAGACACAGTAGAAGCTCTGACTGTGGACAGAAATGGATGACATTAGGTTTGGATTTCTAAGAAAAATAACTTTTAGCTAATGTGACTGTGTGAGAGACTCACTGTCTTTCTGCTGCGGTCTGTAAGTCATCGCTTCCACAGAAACTGCAGACGGGCCAGGAATAAGCTGTGTTCTCGTCCACACCGACTATCACCCCTGCAGACAGTACACTCAGAATCACCTCTGGGACTTTCTGGGGAATTTAGGCCATTTTACACATCTGGGTAAGAGACTCAGTTTGGTCCAAATATTATATTATCCCACTGTTTGTGAATGCACTAGTTCAGTGGGAATGATCACCAACATTGTCTGTTGACCGTGTGTAATCACAAAACACGGTATCACGTACCTTTAGTGTCCTTAGTCACTACTAACAGAGAGAAAATGTACAATTGTCTGCTCAAAGAATCAGTTCATGTTGCACAGCTCCTGTGATATTATTATAAGCATGCATATTTCAGCAAATTCTGGTAAATTCCTTTACAAATTGTAATCTGAATAATTGTAATTTTTTAGTTAAACTATGTTGTACTCAGCTCTAATCAAGCTTAAACATACTGACGTTAAACTGAAGACTGAACTGGAAAAATAAAAAAACCCGCTGCACACACTGGTTAAGACGTACGTGCATGTGTGACAGTGTGTAGGAGACAGACACATCCCTTTGGGTTTTATCTGAGATTGCGGTGATGAATGCTGCACATATCTTACTCCCTTCTTCAACTCAGTCTGTCTTGACAACTAGCACTACTGCTGCATCAACAAAAATGCAGACTTTAAATATGACACTCAATGAATCACTGATAAATGGTTCTCAAATTCTGTGGTCTGAGCCCTTTTTTTATACTGGTTATTTGCAGAAGATACTATTTGCACGCAAGTACAGGAGACAATATGTTTGTTTCGTTTTTTTTCCCCTCAGCCACCTGACCAAACAGTTACAGCCAGGGGGGCCAAAACCAAAGGAGTTCACAGTTTGATCTTTGCCCTCAACTGCAACACCAAGTGGACAGATGCAGGCCATTGTTTGACTGAAGACACTTTCTTTTCTTTTCAAGTCTTTTAAAATGTTGAGAATCAAGTCAGACCTAAATAATGTGTCAGACGTTCACACAACCTTATATTTTGTTTACACTACACTACCCTGGATTTTTAAGTATGCAGGGAAGTCATTTCTACTCTAGATGATACAGGATTTGACGTGAGTCCATCAATATTTCACAGGCGCTTGTGTCCTACAGATCTAAACAATGGCATCCTGGGGACGGGGAATAAGAAACAGACGACAGCAGCCAACATCAAAGCCTGTGGCTGAGTTGTTAAAGTCATACATGAGAAAAAGCTGTTTTCCTTCCCTGAGAAAAGAACAAACTGCCTGTTCTGCACAAATCACTGCAAGACATAGTGAGAGTGTGTGAGTGAGAGAAACTGACCTGTGAGAGTGCAGAGGGAGTGGGGTGTGGTCTCCAGACTCAATGGATCCAGTTTCACAGGTTGGGGGAGGGACTTCGGCTGGAGTCGGGTCAACAACTGCGGCGGCTCCTCTGGCCTCGCTGTGGGCTCAAGGCTGGAATCAGGCTCCGCAGAGAAGAGCTCGACAACAGACAGCTCTGCACACAGGAGGACGCCTGGACGTTGGGAGGAAAAGTAAATATGTATAAACAATCAACAGTCTAGTGTGTGTCTCCAGAGGAACACAGAGTACAGCTGAAACTTCCCCAAAACCCACAGCCTTTTCTAAACTCAGATTTCTTAAGACACTGACCGCTGAAATTGCTTCTAAAATGAACAGCTTTTTTAGCACTTTTTTATGTGCTTTGGTGAAACAGATACATATGGGCGAATAAAAAGGAAGAACAAAAATAATATTTAAATCAATAAGTTCAATAATTGCATTTTTTTAACAGTGAAAGGGATACTTAACGCAACACTCCTGATAACGCCTTCTTTATTTGTAGAACTTACATTAATGGAGTTTAAATACAGAGATACTCTCTACACATGCATTTCTATATATATTCCTAAAATATATCCCTAAATTTCCCAAAGGGAACTCCTGAGGGATTAATATATATATATGTATTTATATATATAGGTTCTTTCTCCTGTCTCAGGACTTGGAACATAAATGTGTATCGCCTCTTTCATTTGGAGTTTTCCCAGGATTTGGCCCGTTTTTCCTGAAAAACTGGATAACTTTACCTCTTGGGCCTGGACTGCTTTTTAAACAAAACCATGTGAGGAGTTAAGAGGAGAAATGTCTCTGTAGAGACATCTGAGACATGACAAAGGCCCCCTTTCAGCCCAACTTTTTGTGAGGAACCACAAAACCACTGTAAACCACGGGTTTAATCTCCATTGTGTAAACTGTTAAATTGCCAAATGGACAGTAGTGCTTTTCAATTGGAGTTCAAGATGTGGATGACAACAATCAGCCTGTGTTCTCGCCCGGCAGGTCCAAACACAGGGGTAGTTTTACTGAAACCCTGTAGTCGTCCAAATGTTTCTAACACAATATTGATTTTTGCGATTGTTTTTTATTTACCTGCCAGTTGTTTTGATATATATACATGCGGTTCTTATGCAGCTGATTCTGTGTGGCCTTTTTTTTGTTGTTGCTCACCACAGGTTGGGCGATAACACGCTCTCCTCGCAGTGTTTCATTTCAAGCTGTTCAAATGATCCGATTTTTTAACAAAAAAAAAACACAAAGGTTACAGAGAGAAATAACACATTTATGTCACGCAGCTGCTTTTCATTTTCTTTACTACATCATTAATCATCTCATGACCCCCCTCAGATTTATCTGGTGAACATTTGGAGGGCTCTAAACCCAAGGGTGTGGACAGCAGGACTAGGGCCCATTCCCAATTACCCCCTGTAGTCTTACCCCTACTAGAGGTTTAAATATTTATATTACTCTTTTTTTTAAAAGCATCCTGGGAATATTCCTACTCCAGAGTCTTAGGCTGAAAGCGCTTTGGAAGGCCAGATGACCACTATCCATCGTTGGCCAAAAGAAATGGAATACCCTCTATGTGGCAGTTTAAATAACAAAAGAAAAAGAGCCAAGTGAGAGAATTTGGAACAGATCTGTGAAGGAAAAGAAAAACTACAGTGAATATAAACCTCTACACCCCACTGTAAAATGACTTTTTTAAAAAAAATAAAAAATCATTCAATATTTTCAACTGCAGAACCTTTTCTATCTTCAGTGAGAGGGTGTGCATCCTAAACCTGGTAATATTTGCCCACCCTTACACACTAAAACACCCCAAATCAGTCAGATCAGCTTGTGAGGTCATCTCTCACACAGCCCTTTTCCCACCAATGACTTCTGATCAGATCCAGATCGGGGCTCTGTTTGGATAATTCAAAACTTTAGAGCCGTTCTTTTGATGATTTTGATTTATGTATTGGCTCTTTGTCTTTCTGAGATGATAAATCCTCGCTACATTCCCACTGCATTGACAAAAGTGCCATTTGCAAATAAAGAAAAGCAGCCGCAAAGAAAGATGTTGTCACCCCCTGCTTTACAGTGTGTTTTTTAATGTCCAGTTTATTTTTACACTGAATATAAAAAAAGATTACTTCTTTAATGATGTGGTTTAATCAGTGTTCAGTCTCTCTACTAATTTAAGTCTTTCTATCCGTGTTTGTTCTGTAGTACTATTGTTGTCAATACATACTTGCTGCATAGTTACTTGTTAGTTGTACTTTGCCGTAATCTATGGCTTCAAAAACTGTATTGTTACCATGATGGATATGATGCATTACAGGTATTTGCAGACTAAGGATTGTACTGTAAGATGCAACATACACTTAATAGTGATTATTATAGTCACAATTAATCATTATAGAAAGCATGAATTGCTTGATGGCCCTAACTGAAACAGAACTTATTCCTATTGAAGTAGTCGCAGCACCATTTTAAGTGATCCTGTTACATCATTATAACCAGGTCAAGGCACTTCGTGGAAAGGTGTGTTTGACATTAAACGTTGAATGTGGTTTGATATGTTACCATGTTCCTTGATGGCATCTCTGAACGACATGTGACAGGCAGCGGGGGAGTGAAGTGCCTCGAGGACAGAGGAAGTGAGCACGCAGGAGGTGCTCACACACATGGCAACTGTTCGCCTGCAACCCTTCTCAGGCTGCTCCTCCTGAAGACTCGGGTCTGTCAGCACTAACCAAACCTCGCCCTGGCCTACACCACAGCTCTGATGCTGAAAACAAACAGCACGCACAGACACAGAAAAAAACAAAACAAAACACTGACTGAGAAAGAATGACCCAGAATGTGCCCGTGTTAAGTGACCATTACATAATGAAATCTCATAAATAAAAATTAGATGCACTGTGATTTCTGCAAAACAGCTCTGATAAGATTAGTCACACTGTGTGCAAATAGCTGCACACACTGCTGGACTACAATAACACCTTCAACACAGGGTATTTGCTTTTCAGTGGAGTGAGCTGGTGCCAAAGTCCACAACGTTCTGAGCCACTATCTCATTCTGGTCAAAGTTTAAAGGTTGAACCAATCAATGGGGAGGAGCAGCCGAGCCTGACACAGATTGTCTTACGCACAGTGATACGCGTACCGCGTAACGTCAGAGCTGTAATCTTATCAGTTTGTTGGTTAAAATGAACTGTGAAGCAGCTCCAGAACACAGAATGTTTATTCTGTTGCTCAGATTAAATCAGGTTTAAGACAAAGCCCCCCCACAAAATACCTGAAGCTTCTTGTATATCACTGTGGCAACGAAGCTGCAACGACCAGGCTTCTCACCCTAAAAAAAAAAAAAAAAGTTCAATATCCATATGCTGAAGATAAGCTATCGTCATCTTGGAAGTTTTGAATGTAAGCTTGTGTGCTGTGAGAAAATGTTCACCTGTAGTATCTCTCGTAAGGTCTGTATCCTGGGGGGAATGTAGAGCTTGGACGAACTCTGCCCCTCCGTGGGTTCAATAGAGGTTTCCTGACCTGAGAGAAGGTAGCAGAAGCTCGGAGCTGGAGCTGCAGCTCTGCTTTCCTGTAAACATTTAAATATGTTCCATGTTAACCAGAAGGTATACAGATTTTAGAAACCGTGTCCAATTCTTATATAAATAAATTAAAACATAACTCTCTCTAGGCACAATCATTTTCTACTGCGATTTTGATAGTGTATGCAATTTTTATTTTTTTTTATAATTGATGTTGAGTGAATATCCAGTATGCTTTATCAAGCTCTATATTAGGTCCAAAATGTCAATTTTATTTTTTAAGGCCTGCAGCATCTGTCATAAATTTCATCACTTATGGCCTGCCAAATTTGACACCATACATATCTGTTCTGTCAAAAGTTCAAATATCTTTGACCAGTAACTAGAGAAATATGGGAATATAAGTAAAAAAAAAAAAAAAACAACAAAAAAATCAGCCAAACAAATGGTACCAAAAGTTAATTTTATGTTATATTCCTTGAGCCAAGGCCCCACTTAGTGAAGAAACACTTTTCTCTTTCTCTTACAGTGGACGTGCTTGGTGTGTTTCCAGGATCTCTCAGAGGCAGCAGTGGAGGCCACAGACTGTCAATCAAGCTGAAAAGCCTGCTGCGCCTGTGACACCGACACAAAGTAGAATTATTAGCCCACATTTATATGCCTGTGCTGACCAACGCTGTATAATTTGACACAATCTTCCCACTGGACTTCTTACACATGTTTGTCATTTAACGTTCCTGAAGCCAAAAAATAGTTTTAAGTTTTAAGGTGACAGCTAGCTTAACCCTTGACCATTTTATGTTCATTGAGTTTTTTTTTCTTCTCATTCACAAGGGTAGAGTAAAGTTTCACCAGGTCATACTGACTCTGAACTTTGGCCACAAAAACCTAATCAGTTTGTATTTGAGTTGGAATAGGAGTCTGTGCCAAATCTGAACTAAAGCCCTGGAGGCACCGTTAAGACTGTATGTAAAGTAGAAGTTCGTGGTTGAACTTGTAGCATGTACAAGCTACAAACTAAAAATTCTATAAGTCTCATGCTGCTAGGTACCATTAGCTGAGGGAGAAAACTAAAGTAAAGAGGAGGAGAGGTGGAATAAAGGAGACACTGTTGAATAAAGGAAGAGTAGGAAGAAGATTTGCAGCTTTGAAAACCAGTTTCACTTCCACTGTAACATGAATCGGTAAGGATGGCACTTGTTCCAACATCTAGTAGAATTACCAGAGAGCATGCTGGGGCTGGCAGGGCAGATACAGGTGACAGTGTTCACAGGCAAAATATCACACCCTATTTCAAAGATATCATCACAGTCACAGTGGTGCAAAAGTCACAGGTGAAAAAAAATCACATATTGAACCTGTGATGATGCCGCGGTATTTCCTGTAGGAAGAGCTAATACATATGTATGAATAATACATAGTAGACAATAGTATCTCAGTCCTCAGTTTCAGTGTCTACTTCCTGAAACACACATGACTTGCAGGTATCTTGTCAGTGTCAGCCACTTATTCATGCGTGTAGGCGCTGTCATATCAGTGGGGTTAACAACCTGTTAGTCAGCCCGTAATCACAGGGCTTTTTGTGTGGAACTGGTTGTGCAGCCCAGTCAAGACCAGTGACGCCGGCTCCAGCATGACTAAGAACAACTCAAGTCAAGTACTCGCTCCACATACTCTGGTTTATGGTACTGAGCTCAGTAAATGAACGTGTTTCGGTGATTCATTGAGCAGATTGGGATTTTCCCCTAGCTTCAATCTTCATCTTCAAAATCACACCTTAGAGATTACGCTGGCGCAGGTCCGAGCTACTTCCTGTGAGAATCACGTGGTTCTTATAGAAGCAGCAGGTGACCAAAGGATTTGGTCATAGAAATAATTACTTTGAAGAACGTGCACCGTCAAGCCAAAACCAAGTCATACTCACGTCAAACACACAGGTGGATGAAGACCACAATATGTTTTTATTTTAATGTAATTAATTATAATTACACATAACACTCTGACATCATTAATAAACAAAGAACCTAGTGTCTCCAGCTGATGAAGAGCATAAAAACCATGGGAGTTGGTCACAACAGAATTTTCTTATTAAATATTTAGAATAAAAATGTATTCAAAAATCTGATGTGCTTTGTATGTGTCGACACACTTGGACTACACACCAAATCAAATGAAATAATGGAGTAAATAGATCTGTTCAAAAGCCATGCATTGGTGTGTCACTTGATGACAAACTGAAGAGTCATCCATCACTCTGTCTGGCTGGCTGTAAATCTGCCTCATCTGAAACTGTTTGTGTTGTATGTTCAGTATAATTACAGATGTTCTTATTACCCATTGAACATCGTGTGATAAATAATATTGAGTCTAAAAAACACAACATTAAAAAGCAATCACAGACCCAGTATGACCACCTTAGCTCTGCCACCGTCCCTGTTATTGTGGCTGTCAGTCATTCAACCTAATAACACAGTAAAAACAGATAGTGGTCAGCAGGTCTATGATGCTCTCCAGTCTCAGTGACAAGTCAAAGCACGGCCCGGATTTGTTATTAAGATATGCCCAGAAGTCCAGTAGTTTCTAAGAACCTGTAGACAAAAACATGAGTGACAGTTTTATCTTGGGCCAGCTCCACGTGTTTCTCCCTTCCGTCTAATAAGACAGACCATGTGTGAGCCTTGATGCTCGGTCATCAATCAGTCTGACCGCATGCATCTCCTGGAGACATTATAGGCTGTGGTGGTATTGAAAATACCAAGGATGTAAACATACCCTGGCCGGGCTCTGAATGTACCAATGTCAGTGCTTCTAATCTGGGAACCTGACTATGGAAACTCACGAGGGACAGAGAGTGTGCACCGCCGGATCACTTTACATGTAAACATACTGCTACTGATGGCAGGACAGTGAGATGTGCTACAAACACTCAACTCCCACAACAGGGATGGGGGTGTTGATGTTTACAAATGACAGCAGCAGAAGCCACAGAGCATACCTGACCTAACTATGGCCCGTGGGCCAGATACAGCCCGCTGGGGTTTCCCGCAGGTCAAATTTTGAACCCCATTTTGGCCCTTGAGCTAAAAAGGTGTGCACACCCCTTAACTGGAGACTCAACCAATATTGGAATCAAAATATATTTTAAAGGTATTTTAACACCATGTTATATCAACATCACTTTTGCTTTTCACGTCACTGGCCAAAAGAATTCTAACCGTGCCCTTTTCTTTACACTAACCTCTAATCACTTACACCTTCTGTAACAATGCCACTGCCAAGAAAAACCTCAGCTTATTGTTTACTTACAAATGCAAGTAAAGGTACATAACGAACAATGGGTTTTCCCAGGTTTGCAAGTATGATTTATGACCACCTCTATATGGCAGGAGGAAAAATGCATGTCAGTGTAGCTTGGTGCTTCCACCCACCCTGACTTTAGACTTTAACAGCCTGTCATATCAGGACCCATCTATCACAGGTATTTACTCTTGGCTGTTGTCCAAGATAAGAGATAACATTTCATGCTGCAAAAATCTATATCACAAGCAAGTAGTGGTCATAGGTTGAATGTTTACCCCTGGATGGGGAGGGAAAAACTGGGTGAAAAGCTCACAAGACTAGTTTGGCGTGAAAAGTAGAAAGAAAGACTCTGAGTCTTACTTCTCTCGTGTGACCCGCTGCATTACTTTGACGCCTCTCAGGACACAGGTCCTGCCCTGCCACTTTTGGCAAAACTGAAGGACATCGTCCTTGCAGGGCAGGGGTTGAAGCTGGACCAGGCTGCAAGTGCCACAGCTGTCCTGGACAAGGACACAGAGCCTGGAGAGAATAAAATATATCAGAGTCAGTTTTTGTTGCTTCATAAACTGTATTGTAAAAGGAAGCACTCACATCAGTTTTTGCAGCAACACAGTTTAGTTCTTTGACATGGACCACAATATTCAAACATATTCTATAAACCCGATGTGAAAAAGAAAAGAAATTAAATCCACCATTTGTGGTGCATACAGTAGATAGACACATTGCTCTCAGTCTACATATACACATATGGAGCTTTGGTGACACAGACATCTGGAAAATGTACTGAAAATGATAAACCTGTATAAACTTTGTTAAAAATGTATATATATTTTAAGAAAGTTTAAAAAATATTTTAATGTGGACTCTTTAAATAGAATTGAAATGACTGAAATTAACTTTAATATCACAGTCATCAACGTATGAAGGAAACTCATAGAAAATAAAATCGTTCTACACATTAAGTACAACCGCTCCTGTTGACAAGTGAACAATACCCTGCTAAGAATGGACCATTTGGAGTGTTGTACCAGCGGCTGGTTTGACAGGCCACTGCTGGCAGCAACACCTTTGTCCTACAAAGTTGTAAAGCAGTGAAGTGCAGTTTATTCCTTCACTCTGCTGCCGTCTGACAGCACACGGCCTGAGCAGCTACAGGTTCTCGTCAGTCAAGCCCAGACACAGCCCTGAGAGTAAACAGTGGAGTTCATTTCCCTGTACAACAAACAAGGTCCAAGGAAGAAGAAGAGGAGGAAGAAGAAGGAGAACAAACACAAGGAGGAGGGGAGGATAGAGAGAGGAGGAGGAGGAGAATCACCATGCATGTGCATGCTTGCACACATCCCCGACATTGGGAAAGTTTGGAGACATTTTCAACCACCTGATTGGACCTAAAATTGTCTTCTGATGGTAAACATGGGGTCTGTCTGTGTTTGTAGTGCGAGACCTGGAAATAGATATCCAAATAACATTCCTGTCATAACTTGAGGCGGTGCAAGCCAAAGTTTTAACCAACGTTTTTCCCACTTGTTTGTTTTATTCACAATCCAGAATCAGATGCACCGTACACTGTACGACATCTTGTTTAAGCACGCTCTGTTTACAGAAAATTCTGCTTGTATAAAAGACGGGCTGAAATGAGAAATGGGTCAAAGTCCACGGCGAATGGACTCCAACCCTCCCACATAAACACCATATGCCCCGGCAAAAGCCCAGGTTACAGGTTAAACACAAAGTCAATACAGAAACATTTTATTCTTCAAAAAGAAAATATCAGACAACTGCAACAGCCTGCACTTGTTTTACCTTAGCCACTGATTTAGACTTGGTTTGAAGTTTTCTAACTGTACCTTTAAGCTATTAATAAATTACTGGCGTTACTTTTGAGTTATTAATAAATAACTTGAAGGCAGGCAGTTATTTACACTTTTATATGATGTATCGTGATGATTTCTCTTGGTAATGTAACATACACCTAAATACTTTTGGACTCAAACTCTCTAAGAAACTCTGTTGTAACAAAAACATTGGGGTAATTATAATATTTGATTTAAGAACATAATTATTGGACTAATTATTTAAAATACTGGTGCTTTTTTTTCTTTTAAATATATTTGTTTGTTGGATGTTGTTTTTACATTAAGGACTGTTGTAATTAGCTGACACTAATGTATATGAGTGACAGGAAGACATATATATGTCTTATAAATTAAGTTTATAATCTGCAATTCGTCAAAGTTCAACCAAGAATCTATTCGGCCCAAGGGAGAATCTGACATTCTTAAAAGTGCATGCTATATCTTAACAAACAAGACTGATAATAAATTACATCTTTCTTTTGTCAGAGTAATCCACGGCAATCTACACCCACACATTGGATTATTCTGTATGATAATGCTTTAAAAAGGGGGAAAAATTGTTGTTTAAAGGGTTAATCACATTTTTGGCTTCACAAACGTTTATGTTCATTACAAGGGGTTTAAAATATACTTTCACTTTGCTCTGAGCCTGTCTGCACTTGAAGACACTTCAGGGCGATTGCTGATAAGACCAGTCAAACTAACAGACAGAATAGCTCGGTGTGGAGTCTTGAGGTGGTACCAGTTTGACATAAACAACCACAGCTCCTTTCAGTGCCTCCTTTTCAGCTGCTTAAAGCTTCACTTACTCAAACTGTGACCCCTCGTTCTCCAAAAGACTCGCTGCCATTGGCTGGAGTGAGTCACTGGCCTTTTTCAGGAATTTGTTATTGCGAGTGATCGCAGAAAATTCTCAGCAACGCAGCTTTCCTTCCAGGAACTACGATGAACTGAGTCTGTGCATACACACACACACACACACTGTGAGTAACCTTGTTGCAGGCCCACACACATGAACATTACTTGGCAACATACTAAGTAAGCGACCCACACATTAAGAACACAGCGGAGAGACCTCATTGGTGGGGGGCGGACAGGCGGGATTCCTTCTTATGTGTTGTGCACCAATCGGTGCAGGCAAAGCAATTAACGGGGCTGTAACAGGATCCCAGCAGCACATTGTGTTCCTTCTCCACCAAAGGAGAAAAAAACAAGGCTCTTCTCACTTCCTACAAACAGTCAATCTTCTTGTTTATTCTATTCCGAATTTACTGGAACTCAACATCTTCGTCAGGCATAAATATCATCTCAGCCCCACTCCCTTGTGTGTTAACACAGAGGCAAATCAAACAAAAGGATCAAATAAGCACACACTGACCAGGGAAGTGAGTCACAAGGGCTGGGGACACAACACAGGAGACACAAACTGTCCTCTACAAAACTCTGGACCAGGGCAGTGGGCTGTCGGACACAAAGGCTTCCTCCAAAGCAGCTATGAACACTGGAAAAGTACTATCAACAACACAATGTACCAGGTGTGGTTATTGGTAAGCAGCAAATCACGGGTAGACTAGTAATTTCAGCTTGGCTTTAATAGTAATTTAACACAGCGCTCCGTTAGAAGACATAAACAAGGTGATAAAACTGTCATCTGACAGTGTTCCAGAGAATGTCCAAATCTGTCATAGTTTGTTGTCAGAGCCAACTAAATATGTTGGACTCCAGCCCATGTGACCAACTCTTAACCTCTGCTCCACCTCTATCCCACTATGACCAGCCTGTTGAATCTGGTTGTTTCGAGAAAGAGAGAGAAAAAGAGAGAGGGAGAGAAAAAGTGAGAGAGTGAGAGAGAGAGGAAGGCAAGAGAGTTTCCGGTCAGAGGGTGGCGTTTGTTTACCAGGCGGAGGAAACAGCGTGGCAAGACTGAGTGTCAAATTACAACCGCAGCTCATTCAGTCAGCTGACCGGGGCTCTCCTCCCTCCTCGGGCCCCTGTGCTCTGAGAACCCAATGTTTTTATTACTCAGCAAAGGACAAAAACAATAAGCCTGAAGAGAGCCAGGAAATTTACTGGATTTGCTTCAAATAGAACATTCACTTACACATCAACAAGAGCTCTTCAGTAAACCTGTAAGCCATTTGAAGAACATGGGACAAAATGAACAGCATGTACTGCATAAACCTGCACCTATGTCCTCTACAAATTAAAAGAAGACCGACAATTTTCAAACACAGAAGCCTAAATAATCCGGAATATATTTTATTTCCCAGTGGGAACTTTGCTCTAAAACTGCATGCCTCTACCATTACAGTGTTACTTAAAGGGTGGGTTGTGGACCAGAAGTGGGTCATGGAGCTGTATTGGTAGGGTCACAAAAATGTGTGTTGGCATTTTATTCATTGTTAAGTCAGATTAAAACTTGATTAGAATCAAGCAGTCATTATTTTAATTTCAGTAGTCTGGTAGCTGACAGAAACTGTCATTTTGAGTTTGTTGTAATAGTGCATTCATTTGTTGTGTATTGTTAAAAAAATCTATTTTGAAAATGACCCAGATAAAAATTCAACCTGCCATAAAATGGTGGATTTTTTTGGTGATCCTATGAACTGCTATTGTTTGGATTTCAAAATTGAAAACAAATTTGAAACATATGGAGTGACAAGTAAAAATTCAAATGGCATGATTATTCTGTGATCAATCGGATTAGGAATTTTAATCGCAAACACTTTAATGAAGCAAAGCGTATTTCCTTCATGTAGTAGTAACATTTAACATGTTTCTAAAACAAATACCTAGTCAAATCAAATACAAAACCAAAGTTATTTGCCACCGTCAGTGCGTTAACATTTTATCTGCACGGTTTATGTTTTAATTATGAGACTCACTGAACTATACAACCTGTTCCACCCAGTGCAGTAAGAGTGGGCATGAATTCAACTCTGGGCTTGCTGGTGCTTGAGATTCTGAAAACATCACACTGCCTTTCCTGAGAAATAAGCCACAATCATTTACTCTGGGGGCTGGATCCATTTAAAAGAACTTGTGTCCTATGTCAAAGTAATGCCATATGGCTGGAGACAGTATGAGCACTGTGGGGGGGCCTGCTGCTCTGTGAACAATAGCTCAGCCAGTGAAACACATTCTGCCACCAAGGGGAAGCATGTGACGTGCCTGGGATGAAGGAAACTAGCGTGCAATCTCGATGAACAGCGCAACGTTCATACTGTGGGAAAGACACCAGAGCAGTGGATAAAAAAAGTTCTTCACTCTCTCTGGTGTTGAGTGACAAAACAAAGGACTCTGTAGGCTGCCAATTACACACTCGTCCAAAAGTACCAACAGTACCTGGTTTTGTCCTTCTCTGCGGGAGAAAGAGGAGGAAGAGTTGAGGATGACCTGGAGGGACCTCTGGGCCTGAGGACGGACGCAGCAGAGCAGTTAGGCAGAGGTACTGAGAAAACTCTCTGAACCACCACCTCTATGTCCTGTCCTACAGAGCCAGCCTGGCCCAGTCCTTCAATGAGTTCCAGGAGAGAAACACTGTGTTCTGCAAAATCCCCCCAGCCTCCAAATCTGGGCATGATACTAGGAGCACCGGGCTGTTGAAAAAAAACCCAATACATTACATCAATTAAATTTGGCATTTGAAACAATTAAATGGATAAATTAAAATAATAGCTGCCATTCCAGAAACCCTCCCACTCAAACCACAAAGAAGTCTATTAAATCAGAATTACTCCCAGGGTCGTGTCAACGCACAATATAATGTATCTGATTCAATATCAAAGATCACACTTTAGATTTATGATTTTGTTTATGATTTCAAATCAGCTCTAACAGGGGCATGGCAAATCGGAGCAAGGCTTTAAAGTTTCCCCAATCATTACCCCAATCACACACGTCACTTATTTCCATCTGCTCAGACCGACAGGAATCAAACATACTGTACATGTAAATCAAAGCCATGACTACATCAGAGAGTGATTACACTGGTAACACTGTCTGTCAGTCTGAAAGAACTCCTTATTAGGGCTTTGTGTTTGGATTGGAGTTCTGTGAACTCGATGAACCTGCTTGTTGGCACAGTTTCACCTAAAGAATATTATCTATTATCTTAGAAAATTAAACCAGTGCAGACATAAACAAGTGAACCAGAATCACAGCTTTGTGGCAGATCAAACTCCCACACAAATGAATGGGGTCTGTACGCAGCAGGACGGGTTCAGTCCAGGATACAACTTCAGCCGCTTTAACAGCTGATCTATTCAATGAGATGTAGTGCAAACCAATGATGTTTGTTAAAAATGGGAATGACGTAAATCTTAAGATGGAAGTTACAACTAATTGATTTTTCTCTCCAACTTGACTTTGAGCTGTTGTTTGTAAAGTGAGTTTTCACACTAGCCGTGACATTGTTAATTCTTAAAATGTAGGGGCAGGGACACAAGCTGAAAAATAATTATTCAGGGCCTTATTGTGTCTCTAACATTTTTGTGCTATTGTTGCAGTTATTTTTACTCAGTGCTATTATTAACATTATTTCATGCACTGTCTATTTAGTTTGTATTATATGCTGCCTTTAATCACCTATAGTTTTTTAAATCTTCTTTTATTCCTATAATAATAATTTGGCATTCTTTGCAGAAGGCAGAGTAATTTCATTGTACAGAGAAACATGTTTCTTCACCGGCTGGCTGAATCCTGAGTCTCAACCAGGGTCATCGGAAACATTTTTTAAATCATTCCAAATTTATAGTTATACCAAATTTAATTGATTTTCAAATGTAATTTAATTAAACTGAAATTTAATTGACAGTCAAATATATACAAACCTCATTTATCTTGCACATCTCCAGAAGTTTGAATATTTCACCAATTTTACTGGGCTTCCCAGTCATGTCGGCAGGATTAGGATCCGAATAGACCTTCTGGCTGAAGTGTGTGTTCAGAATAACCTCGTAGCTAAAGCCCTCAATTGAAAGACTTTGCCTGAAAGAAAGAAAAAAAAGAGTTCATTTGATTTTTTTTTAGTCTCTGTGTGCTTTTGTGACATTCAACTCCCTGACCTATAGAATTCATCCAAAGACTAAAAATGTATAAGTTATTGGGAGACCTGTGTTGACACAGATCTGTAGCGGATGCAAAAAAAACAACCTTAGATTTCACATTCGATAAATGAAGAGGTTGCATGAATGTAGGAGGCACCACGGCTCCTTGTGGTTTGAATGTCAAGTTAAGATAAGGTACCATCCACCTCCGCAGGTCTGTTCGCCATTCGCCACAACTTCGACGCATACCTCCTCTCAGGCAGCACTGAGACCTACCACACATATCTGTACTGTTTTTACAGATGTTAAGCAGAATTTTTTCCATGTAAGCGCAGCTCTTAAAACGCTGTGCCCTGCAGCTGTGTAGGTTGACATGTGAAATATTTTGTAAGGTGACAACACCTGTGGAAAAATCCACCGACACCACAAACAACAACAAAAACACAGGCCATACTAGTGACCTGAAATTTCCTTCTTACAATTGTGAACTATACGCTTAGATTTCAATCAGTGACTAACCAAGCAGATACTGACCTTGAACTTTAACAACATTTTGGGTCTGGTGTTTTACAGTAGCTCAGGGATGAGTGGGTATCCACGCCGATGATACAGAACTTGAACAACAGCCAAGTTATAATACGCCACGCTGTTTGTAGTTCAGTGTGATCCCAATTTTTTTTCCACACGTTTGATGGATAATAATGTGATGAGGGCTTGTAACTGACTCAGAGCCAAGAGCGCTCTGTGACTGAAACTGCTTTACATGTCACAGCTCGTCTGTGATGATAGCAGATCCATGAGGGAAAAAACACAGATAATTGGGTAAAAAAAAAACTTTTTGTTTGGATATAGAACAATATCCAGAGTCAAGAACTTTTAAACATTTTGTCCTTTTCTGATGTAAATATTATGGAATTACTACTTTATTACTAATACATTGGGCTACTGCAAATAAAACTTTTGAATGTATGTGTGATTATAAATCCCCCCCCAAAAAAACTGATAAGAGCTAAGCAGAGTTGAACCTTTTTTTTCAGACAAATGAAAATGTAGTTCAATTACACAGGTAGATTTATTGCAGCCCAATTATATTATTATCTGTGATTAGATTGGACGTATTGCACACAAAGTTCCTCGCACTGTTTTTATTACCTGTGCATCCAGTACACACTGTATACTTTTCCCTAACAAGCGCCAACACGCACGTGACTCATCTATTTGTCACTCAACTGAAAAATGAATCCACTGTCATTTTCTCTGTCAACAATATTACACCAAATTAACATATCCTGCGTATGTGGGTGCTGCAGAGGCGTTTGTTACACCTCGGTTTTACAGCTTTTACTCTGAGGAAACTGTAGCAGTTTAGAAATACTTTACAAGTTTGCAGTAAATATGATAAGAACAAGCGTGAGGAGGCAGTACTTCATACTGTCAAACAAGCAGCCAATGACTGTCACAATGGATATTACTGTATTAAATACATGGCAGGCGTGCTTTTGCTTGATCGTTATACCAGATATTTGAGCTAGATGTGTCACTTACAATCTACAGGCCAGTCACATCTCACAGAGCTATAAAACAAGCTAACCAAAGTTTGTAACAATCACACACTGCAGGCTATAGTTAATTATTTGCTTTGTCCAAATTCTATATAAATACTGTGTTCACTGGCTAGGGAGAGAGTAGGGAGTCAAAAAAAAAAAGACATCAGTCCTGCATTGGCTTAAGAACTGACAACTCTGCTGCAAAGGAAAGTCGATGAAACAATTTGACAATTTATCGTTGCAATTATTTTAAACTGAGGGTAATTAACTTTCTCTAAGTCAAGGCCTAAATTAACACTTTAAGTTTGTCTTTAATGTAAAGGCATTTGGTTTAATTAAAGGCCTGACCAAAACAAAAATTGATAATTAAATTTGACCTGATCGTCCAATGGGAATCTGGCTACAATTGGTAATTGTTGGTTGCAACCAGGCTCCTATCAGACAGTTAAACTGTCAATCACAGGCTTTCTGCCTCATTGTTCTTTTTTATAACATACTGAATATAAATTCCTGAGTGAGGTCTCATCTATTTTTTAGGCACAGTCTACAGTTTACATTTACAAAGTGGTCCAATTAGACACTGTTATTCTTATACAACAATTTCCATTGTCTCCACAATCTCAATTTAGCCACTAGGAGAAACATAAACAGACTGATTTTCCACCCATGACTACCATGAGATATTCAAAAATGCACAACACCTTTTTTTTTTTTTAGCTTTGGCTGTTATTGTTTTGGTGACAATTATTAATTAATTATTGGTAATTAATGATTACAAATCAAATAAGAGACAAATGTTCATTTTGTCTAATTGTAAACAAAAGAAGCCAAGCACATTCCTAATATGTCTTAAGAAATTCATGATGCAATAAAAATAATCCACCGGCTCTGAAAAACCTTTAAATTTGAAATATGTCAAAGTATTTTTTAAGTGTGTTTTGGACTGAAACACTTCAACCATAACCATTTGTTTTCCCTTTTATAAATGGGATAATTTCCTCTTTCATTATGTCCCGCAAGACACGAAACAGTTGTGTTTAAACTAGTCCTCAAACAAAACACTAACCTCACCTATGAAAAGACCAGAAACACTCCCGACATGACTAAGTGTGTTACTAACTGTTATCTGTCCTAATATCTCTGCCGCAGAGATCAGCATCAGTTCCAGCGGAATATAACTTTTAGTAGTGCAGAACATAATGTTCACTGTGACACGTACGACTTCTATACAGGAAGCGTGGCCGCTGTGAACAGGTGAGTGGGCAGCTGTCATCATCAGACAGGTAGCCAGGTTAAGGAGTGGCCCTGGCTGCTGCCGTCACAGCTCGTAAGTGAATAATCCCTGCAGGTATTTCCGCTCAGTCCACAGCCCACTCACAACAAGGCGTGGGAGGTGGGAGGAGTCAACCTACTCACTGCCGGAATTATGGGGGAGGTTAAACCCTCAACCGTCACACAGGAAAGTCAGAAAAGGAATTTTACCAGATACACTGATGCGCTGATAGTTGTGTTTTTCCACTACGGCCTCCTCTCCATCTGTGAAGCCTCATTAACCTTCTTTGGAGATGTTTTTAAAATCTGTCATCAACCTTTCTTCAGTTTGAACACAATGACTTCTCAGATATTACTTTTGATATTATAAAGATATTGATCGGTCTCTAATGTAGACCAAATGTTCCAACTTGTACATGACATTTTCACAGACAAAAAGGGAGGTTGGGAAGCATGTTCATTTTCTCCACAGTAAATGAGTGTTTATAGCAGGGAGGGGCTCTTTTTTTTATCTTGTGACTTCAGGAACACAATACAAAATAGAAAGAGAGAGGTGCAAAAGCCAGAGATGCTCTCAAACCCGCCATGTGTTTTCAATCTCAGCCCTCTGGCTCCCTGCACTCTCCTCTCCCAAATGCTCCAGAAAATAATCCAACTGTGTTTTTTCCCCAGCTTGCTGGAAATGACCTAACTATTGCCAGGAAGAGGAATGTGAAGCATTCCCTGGAGCTGTTTGTGACGTCAGAGCACAGAGGAGGCCCCTGCGCTTCCGCCAGCCTGGATATTCCAGAGCACACTCAGCCCAAAGTCCCAACAGCTGGAGTCAACTGCTGCAGCCTCGCTCCAACTCCAAAACAATCCCAAAAACACTCACCAACACTCCCCCGCAAGCCTCTCTGCTCCTGACGTGAGGAGATGTTCTTCACATCTGGCCTGTTGTTGCTCCGCGCAAAGAGCTGAGAACTTCGAATCAGTAATCACCACCTCAGAATGATTTATAAGGTTAATGAGGTTGTTCAACATTGTAGTATTAGCGAAAGCCTGTGAAGCATTACTTTAAGCTCAATTTGCAATGAATCAGTTTTCTGTTGTGGAACAATGACTTTATTGTGTACTTTTTTGATTTTCTGCCATCAGATGATTAGGCCTAAACTAAAAAATAAGGAAATGTATCTTTTTGACCAGAGTAATAGTGGACTAATCCTGTTTATTTCTCATGATACTATGAACAGAAACTAAAAAAAGCATATGTTTGTGTTTAAAAATCATCTGATGTCATTATTTTTAGCTGCATTTTGTGCATTTTTCTCTTCTGACAAAACTATTTTTAGTAATTCCACACCAGGAAAATTCCAAAAGTTCTTGGTTTCATTGCATAATATTTTTTTAACGGTTGCTGATTCACAGAGGAGAACTTTAAACTCTACTGAATGTTCTAAAAACATTATTTACTGGATGTTTCAATTAGAATTAAAGCAGAAATAAACCATTACAAGTAGATGTTACTAATAATCACAGGCAAAAGGATCCAATTGTTTTCTCTTTTGTTCTTTTTATGACTTTTTGTTTGGCTTAACTTTTTCTTTTTTTGCCTTTTGTGTATTTTCTTCTTGAATGAAATTCAAAATCTTGTACTCTGTACACTGTAATGAGTCAGAGAGGTTCAAATACTGTGCATGTACCAAATACACGGTAGGGAACTCACTAACTTTACTTCCAATTCTAATGAAATATACAGGAGACATCCTATAATTTATGTGGAACAATATAATTTATACAAATATATATATGTATAGTATATGTACGTAGTAGCTGTCTACAGCTGCCTACTTGTGCTACGTGACTAATATCATTATTGCCTCAGTCAGATGCTGATCTTATCAACTTCACTTCCTCAGTGAGGTGATCTGTAGGTGATTAATGGCTACTTTAAGCACCAGGGGCACAGGGACTGTTTCAAGCGAACCAAACTTGATGCATACCGTTTTGGTGGCAAACAAAAGGAAGGGGCAGGGTAAATGAAGGACATATACATCTTCCTACCATGGTGGGTGAATGTGAATGACATCTCTGGGTGCAGGCATAAGCTGGGCTGCAGTCTCTTGGTTGAATAACACCAGCACGCAAGCTGCCTCTGCGGGGACCGGGGAGCTTTGCTGGTGGCCCTCTCCCTGTGGCTGGTGGTACTCACAGAGTGCCAGTTGCATGCTGCACTCCTTCTGAACCTCCAGCACCTCCAGCATGAGCACACCAGCCCTGTCCACTGGAGAGAGGGAGAGAGAGAGAGAGAGAGAGAGAGAGAGGCAGCAACAACAACACAGATGTTCAGTGAGCATCTGTTACAGCGTTTGTTTGTACACAGAGTACTCTGCTCTCACGGACTCTCGTACTCTGTGGGAGGCATCAGGCATTATGTGAGTAATCCCCTTTTAACATCCAAACAGGCACAAAAACTCACACTGTATATATGCCGTGTAGTTGTTAGCTCAGGTCCATGCTGCGATGAAACCCCATTGGGTGAATGCACAAATGTTTGGAATTTTACCACAACTATGAGTGTCATCTTGGCCCAAACAGTAAAGATGGCAGAGATAAATAACAAAAATAAAGCTGACAAAGATAAATCAACACAATGCCTCAAGGCTATAAATCGAATCCAGATAAGAGGGCAATTTGGCTGTATGCAAATGTTTGTGAATTGTGAAAATTGAAGCACAACAGAGCACATTTATTGGCAGTTTAATGTCTCTGTATGTCGATGCCTGAATGTGGCCAGAAGGGGGAATTTTAATATAATAAGCGTAAATCACATCAAAGGGATCGCTAGAGGGCCATTAAGTTTTAGCATGCATTTGTCCAAACACGAATGCTCAATGCTTCATCTCTGCTCGGGGCATTTAGATCCCAGGTTACAAAATCAGTAGAACGAACTTGGGCAGCAGACCAAGGTGCAGACAGTACTCCAGTCCTCCTGACCTGTAATGATCTGAGTCACAGGAAGAGCATTATTTCAGGAAACGTACTGTGGCCTCCGACATGTGAATGTGCTTAGTCTCTTACATCACCACCAAAATTACTACAGCGGAATGAAACAGGTGCCATTTAAATGTATCATTCACCTGGCAGCAGTGTTGTTGACTTTATTATTACGAAAGTAGAGGAAATTGAATTTTTTTTTAAACACACGCTTACTGCTGAGTAAGTACACATATTTCCTGTTCGTCTACATTGATGGAACATTAATATTTTATACTTCCATTCACTACAGTATTTCACTTTGCCAAGCAAAACAAAACATTATTAATGTTTTGTAAATTACACACTAGTACAGGGGCATGCAAACTGTGGCTCCTGAGCCACGAGATGATATGTGATGTACAGGAACGGGTAAACAACAACAAATCATCGACACTGCACTGCTGCCATTATTCAAATGTGTTTGTGGCTTGTGGGGGAATTTTATTTACTGCTAAGACTTTGGTTTTTCACTTCACAATATGATCAAAACATTGTTAAACCACAAATAACTGTGATAAATCAGATGTGTTTTTGATCTGTTATATTACACCTGCTGCCTGTGTCCTTTTCTAAGTAGATAATCAACACTGAGAGAACAAAGGAAGGTTTGGTTTGGTTCACCACAGAAAAAAAAGCAGCTAGGTAAGCAGTTTCCGGTCGCCTACACACTTCATTCATGACCTACCAACGACACTTCTGTAGCATGATCTCCTAATGTAATCACAAAAGAAAAAAATAATCACACCTGCTGAGTGACAGCGAGGTCCATCCCACTCACAAATCAAAGTTCTTGGTTTAACTTGAACAACAACTCAGGAAGGTGGAGGAAGTTGTTGTTGTTGTGTGTGTGTGTGTGTGTGTGCACACGATCATTTGTGAGTGTGTACAACATTCTGTTTAACATTGTTCACATGTGAATCACCTGCTGTTGTTCTTGTTGAGGAGTCTGAGATGCACTGGTGCCTCCAGAAGCTTATCGCTGACCTCTGTCTGCGCTGCAGTTGATTCAGCCTTTCAGCAAGACCTCCACTGTGCAGCAGAATGACAGCAGGGTACACAGGTTATTAGTGCACGTAGAACCCAAACAAATGCATGGAACAAAACAGTGTATTTCAAAGAAAAAAATGTAACAAACGTTTCTGAAACAAACTGTCAAAGAATACAGATAGCCATCTGACAGCCTTCAGTGGGCTCGGCGACTGCAATGACATTTAGCACCCACAGCGCGACACCAGGTGTCCCTTTCATCATCACATTGGGTGTGGAAACTTTTGCTGCCAAAGTTCGACAAGTCTGGCAACAAGCACCGTTGGCTGTCTAATTTGTCTGCTTCCATTATGAAGCAATGCAACTACAGCACTCAAAATACACTTCCTGGTTACTCATAACACAGATCAGGCCACAAACTGAACAGCTTGTGTTTTTTATTAGCCATTAGTTAAACGACTATAGAGTGGCTGTCACACTGGTAGCATGTAAAAACTTGCCAGGTCAATAACCCCTAAAATGAAGTGTTAAATTTCACTACCTAAAAAAAATCATTTTACTAAACCAGCGCCATTAGGAGTGTCCCTTCAATGTAGCTTGTTTGTCTGAGCAGTTGTTTTCAATTTTTAATGTGAACCTAAGCAGCTGTTGAGTGAGTGCCATGTCTACGTGAGATAGAGTTGCACTTTATCAGACAGCTCCGATTTTGGCCAGACATTACTGTTCCACCTCATTAAGTGTTTCTTAATTGATGCCAATATTCAACTAGGCTTGATATCTTACGTTATTAAGCCTTATCAGGCAGCAAACACCTTTGTTTTCTTTTGAGCTCACAACAAATCTGGGTCCTTACACTCCCTGATTACAATCACAACAACTTTGCAAAGTTTCCACCTTGCAAATCATTGTTAAAAAAAAAACCAACCTTTGAAACTTTTTCTTCTTCTTGGCCGAGTCGTCAGGGGTCTTGAACTGACGTTCCAGCCGTTTCTGAGGTGTCTGCAGCATCGCCTTCGCAGATCTGACCCAGTCACTGACTGACCCTCTGCTGCCCTCAGCAGTTCTGAGAGGAAAGCCCTGAGAGTCCAGTCGGCTGGAGGTCACTGAGTTACAAATTGTTTCTCCATCAGACTCATAACCTGAAATCTCCGGCCTCTCCTCCTAAAAGTAAATGAATTATAACAATGATTATTACAATAATACTAATAACAACAATCTACATATACTAACAATATCACTTTTATTACATTTAAAATTAAATTAATATTGATATTACTCCCACTACTAATAATAATACATTTTTGAAATATATATATATGTCACAATTTGTAGTATAATATTACAATAATTCCCTGGTACTTCAAGGGTTAATTAGAGTTTGAGAAGTGGCTGCAGTCTTTGGTAGATTTACCAAAGTCAACAAATAGAATCAAAAGTCCTAATGATGGAGTGGGCGGTTATGGTACACTGACATACTGTCAGTCTGACTAATGACAACAAGATACGGTAAAAGCACTGCTCTTTTTTTCTTTTTTTTTTGCTGTATCACTGCACACTTCACCTGAGGGAATCAGTTCTCATGGAAAAATCCATGAGAAACCTGAGTTCCTGTCATGTGCTGACAAGACCAGCATACCACACTCTGTCAGCCAACATGCTCTCTTATTTGAATCAACTTGACCCTGCTAGGCGTCATGCCAGCAGACGTCACACTCCAACCAGCCATAGAGAAAAAAGGAACACTATGTTCCTGGCCCCGGCTCAAAAATGTTCTCAGCCGGCACTGAAAGCATTGTAAGTGCTGTGCTCAGTGCAGACTCATCCACTCTCATGTTTACCTGAACAAACAGGAGTTAAACAGATGTTTATGGCTCTGCTCCGTCATCGCAGCTCTGATCTAGCTAAGACCTGGTGCGTGGTGGAGGCTTTCCCCCTGGGACGTGGACTGAACGAGGCAGTTCACTTGGGAATGGGACCGTAAGAGAGCTCCACCTAGACACTCACAGCGTTAGCACAATAACACCGAGATCTGGCAGACATATGTCAAGTGAGTCAGCCGTGCATTTATCAGGAGTAATAAACTCTGACTTGGACTGCAATCCTCCCTCCCCCCGTTATCCTGTTAGATCCAGTTTGATTTACAGAAGGCTGTATAGAGCATAAGTTAAGTCAAACCAGGTTTATAGATCTGACTACTTTACATAAATCCAAATCTGTGGTGTATGGAATTAGATGGAGCTTTGGTGTATAAACATGCCAAATAGAAAACATTTACACAAATACATCTGTAACAGTGATTACAGCGCCCTGCAAGGCTGCTATATGACGACTTATCAATACAACTATGTTTGTTTCAGTGTCCTGTTAAATGATGTTGCTGACAGCAGCATATAAAGAAAACGGAAGTAGCTGGGTCTGTGGGGCCGATGTTAATCAGTTTTTAAGTTTCCTCTGCAAAAACTTCCTGCAAACTCAACATAGATGGTACTTCTTTTCAACGCTGTGAGTGGACAGACTTACTGCCACAACTCTGTCCGTCACGTAGTTCTTGTTCAGTGATAATGGAGGCCAACCTCAACCACATCACCTGAGTGATCTGGACACACAACTAGTTGATCGGTTGCACCTTGTGTGCAGGCTCTTTAGATAAACCCTGCGTGCTGTCAGGTCTGGGCCCTGATCACAATACCTTCACCACTCCTTACACATTCTCTTTCCGCGCCAGCCCTGCCTTTCACAAACACTGCTCCTGAATAACTTCTGAGAAGAGCAGTCAATCCAAGTCAACAGAGAAGCCTGCAGAAGATTAAACAAAAAGAAGTCTGTGGTGCAATTAATCGCATGCAAAATGCCGTACTGTACAGTATGTTGCCTCTTAAATTGTTCAAAACACAGGGTTTGCCTCCGAATAAACAATCTTAAAAATATTTGAGGTGCCAGAAACTGTCTAATATCATTGTTGTGAAAATAAATGTCCTAACTTTGACATTAAAAACAGAGAGCTGTTTTCATTAGAATGTGTCCATCATATGTTAACATCTACCTGCTTCTGTGAAACTATTACTATGTTAGAGAGCTGTTTTCATTAGAACGTGTCCATCATATGTTAACATCTACCTGAAGTAAGGGAATACTGTAATACTGAAATATTTCTCTCCCCACACTCACTCAGCACATTACAGCTATAGTACCTCTGTGTACCGCTGTGAACTTTAACAGTTTGGGATCTAATTCTACAATGTGCTCAGTGCAGCATCAAGTTTGAGCTGGCCAGGCCATTTGAGGACATTAACCGCGAGAGCAAAACTCCACCTGGTGGACAAATGGCAGTGTAACCGACTGTAAACAATTTTTAGCAAAATAATAACAGTGAAACAATAACGCAAAATAAGTTAAAAAAAATCAAGTTAAAGAACCCTGAGAGGACTCTGTGAAATACAATACAACACAGGAAATGCCATTGAAATTGCACATAATCAGCAGGAGACATAATCAGTGGTGCTTTTAAGACACGGTAAAAATAAAATGTATCTTTATGCACATTGTGCACGTAATTCACCCTGGTGAATGAAAACTAGGAAAATACTTGTTCTTTATTTAGATAACTACGACATGGCGTTGCACTTCTATTTACATAACTCTTAAATCAACCAAAAGGATAACAAACTAGCTGGACAAAATTTAACATGGTGAATGGCACCATCTAGCGCCTTTATATTCAAGTCGCACCCTTAGAATAGCGAGGAGGCTGCTATCTTGAGCGTGTATTGTGAGTTTGGCAGCGATCACAGTTTTGAATAGTTGAGCGGTTGACTCACATCTGCAGGTTTGGACAATGAATCTTTCTCTCCATCAAAAGACTCCGATTCACACTCTGAGATTTCCTGCTCACTGTCCTTGACGTCGTCCTGCTCAGACACGTTGAGATCACTGTCAGCGTCGATAACTGGAAGGTCATCTAAAGAGTATGAGGGTTAGATGTGAAGGGTTTTTTGTTTTACTATTACAGTAGAGTAATGCAGTCGTTTTATGCCCCTCTAACATCTCACAGCTCTGTGTAAATGTCCTAATCATGGAGCAGAGGCGGGACTAACTTTTCCAACCGTGTTCCGGCTGCAGATTCAGAGCCTTTTAGGATGATCTCTCTGTAAACAATTGTGCTAAAAGGTCATGATAGAGTAGAGTAGTGTAGTGACAACAATTGATGACAGATTTGTGTATTTTAAGTCATACTTCATGCCAACACCATGTGTAAATACATACACTAAAGCCATGTCGTTTCATTTCTATGAAAAATCTAATCTTCCTATTTGTAGATACTGCAATAACTGCACTGCTGCTTAAATGACAACACATCTATTCCTAGATTAGCAAAAAAAGGTGTAATATTTATGTTTATTTCCAGGAATATAATATTTTATCTATATATTTCCTTTACAGACAATTGAGGAAAAGGTGTATGTGGTAAAAGTAACAAATTTAAATGGAGTAAGTTAAAAGACCACAGTTAAAAAGAATTGTTGAATGAATTTAGTTGATTTAGTTTTATGCAAGTTGATTAACAAAACACACCCAGAACTTCTTGAAAAACATCTAATATATTGTTGAGCTTATTCTATTCTTTTACAAATGTTCTTGTGTTAAATATATGGGTGAGTTCTAGATAAAGACATCATCTTACAGCCAGATTGATTGTTTCATAGGCCATAAGTCTGTCAGGTTTTAAATATATATATATTTGACACAATTTACCTTTATCAGTGACGTTCATAAACAGTGCTTTGGTAAAAGACTGGATGTGCGTAGAGGGTCTTGGATGGAGACGCTGCTGCTGCTGCTGCTGAGCATCAGCTGAAATTTGATGCTTTTCCCGGGTATCGTAATCAGACCCTTCCTCACTGTCACTGTCACTCCATGCAATATCCACTGGGTCCTCATGTGTCTGCCCTGGGCAACAAAATATATTTCCAATGAAACACATATCCCAATACAGCATAGTTCAACACGCATTCTTTCAAACATTTACTGAGAAAAACATGAGAAAAAAACATTACCTGTAGAAGGGATCAACTTGCGGATGATGGACAGAGGTTTTCCTGACGACTTTGGAGTCTGTGAATAAAAAATGAAAATTCAAACACAATAAACAAAAAGAACACCTCTAATATTAGCCAGTAATACACCTTATTAAGTACATTTGACCAGTGTCTTTTCTCATCCACCCCTTATTCCTGTGGTTTATGTGCAGTTTGTTGAAGGGCAATTTGCAAAATGTCTTTGCTGCACAATAACAAAGAGTACTGACAAAAACCTACAACCCGAATAAGGTTATTATGCATCCTAATATTATGATGTAGTTTGTGCTATACACTGACATTTAAATGATCACACACACACATACAAAAACTTTACTGATTTTTACCTGTGGAGACTCCAAAAAACTGTCCCCACACTTCTCCCAGCTCTTGGCAGAGGAGGTGGACGAAAGAGATGCGGACTCCTTCCTTACATCATGTCCAACACTTGCAGCATCGTCCGGGAACAAAACGCACTGCAGGTCCCTAGACAACCGTTTACGCTAAAGAGAAAGCATCACGTGTTTGTAAACTAAAGTAGGTTTAGGCGAATATTTTGCAACAAATAAAACTTGTTGTGATTTGTACTGTTAAGGTAGCATTGGTGTAGACAGTAGCGCTCATTTTATCCTAGTTGCGTATTAAAAAGTTCAAAATGGAAATCTTGGTGCAGCAAATTAATATTACAGTATATGCCTAAAAGAAACGACCAAAAGTCAAGTGTTGCTAAGTGCTAACGCTAGCACGCGAGTTGCTTACCTTTCTGTGAGACATAGCGGCACATAAAAAACAAAACAACTTCACACTGCAGCTGCAGTTCTAACAGCAGACGGGTGCATTCTTTTGTTCAAGTTACCGTGGTGGCCCTGCAATGTTTTCTTCATTATTTCACTGCAATGACAGGCTAACTATTATGAAGAAATAACTTGTAGCTGTTGCTCAATCTAAAAGAAAGGGGTGTGTTTGATTATTTTACAGCGTCTAACGTAGACGGGCGGGCAACATGATTTCCCTAGTCTTCCCATTTTAGATGATATTCTTTTTTTCAATCATATTTACCAACCAAGCACACACAGGTGTGCAGCACCTTTTTTTATCCGTCATCAAACCAAAAATATTTACTGGGAAAAAAAATCTAAATAGGAAATGCTGGTTCAGTATGGAATATGGAAACGTCCTAAATAGATCGAATAAATATAGAAATGTATTTCGAGTTCAGTGTAAATTAAAGAAACAGATTAAATGCATAACCTATACACTCTATATAATTACACTCACCTGAAAAAGGTCATCCACTGCATCTTCAGGAATCTTATTAATGTTACTATAATGGTCGTTGAACCTCATAAAAAGCTGTAGTAATATGATGACCCTTTGTGTAGACTCTCAATGTAGTTTTATTTCAGCAAAATGGTCAAGTGCAACACTGTTCCAACAGCATTTCAAACGTACAAAAGCTCACTTTACACATTGTGTTTTGTTTTTTATTAAATAAGTAAAAAGCCGATCAAGTTATTCACAAATAAAATGCAAACATGCAACAACATTTTCGGGGGGAATGCATAATGAGTGGGACATGAAAAAGAAATAACCATTCATTAATTATTGACAGTACACGTTTACATTCCTTTTCATTTACACAATAATATATGACCAAAGCGCCATGGTGCGCTGCCCAGTTCAATATTAGTAAATGCACTATTAAGAAAGGATATAAATGTACTTACTGGAATACAGTATGACAGAATTACTCAATGAACTGAGCCATATCACTAAGACCTATGATTAAAAAATAATAAACCCCTCGATAAACCAAACAGCTGGAATCTTGACACACCCAAGGCTCCGGACGAGATTTGAACTTAAAAGCTGCATTATAGTAAGACTAGTCCACATGACTGTTTCTGTGACACACACTGTGGAGCGTACAGATTATCGGACATGTTGTGTAATTTGCAAAGAACAGGTGTCAAAGAGTCATACGTTGGCATCATACACTACATTTTTATTCACAATAATGTATCGTCCTCCTTCATGAAGTTGCAATTCAGAATCTTACACAATTTCTAAGGCTTTACAATAATAAATATGGTGAAGGTCTATGGACAGATTGTCCAATACAGAGTCAAATATCAGTGCAATGTATGGAGGGAGGTTAAATAAGAGCTACTATGAGCCCTTTCAGGGCTTTGCTTATTGCATTCAGGTGGATAATATTGTTGATATGCTAAATTAAAACAAAAACAATTAAAATAGGATAAAAGCTGGGAAGTTAACACTTGCACTGGCAGGTAACCGTTACCTGTCTAAACATTAGCATTACGTCACATCTACAACATGATTTGAATTGACTTTTTTTGTTTCCTGTACACATAAAGTCCTTGGAAACTTGTGTGATGGTCGGAGCTTGTCTGCTGGTGGAGGACATCACTGAAAGCCTGCCACAGCAGTTCACCAAAAGTCACAGAAAACATCGAGCAGTGAGCAGAGGGATACAAAAAAAATAAGAAAAAACCTGATGGTGCTTCTATTCGGGGGGTTGCTTTGTGTGCTCAGTCTTGGAGAACAAAAACATAAACCATGAGACAAAAAAATCCATTCAACAGTTCTCACATATTAAAAAGACGGATGTAACTGTGGAGACAGAGGGTGGAAGTCAGTATTCATCCTGTTCCTCCTGATCGTTTACCGTGTCCACATTTGCTTGCTCTTCTTCTTCCTGCCCATCACCTTCGGCCCCCTCTGCCTTGTCCTAGACAAAGAAAGGAACACTGATGCTTCAGTACACGTCATTAGACACATGCTGCAACTATTTAACCACCAGTAGAAAATAGGCTGACTCATTAATGGTTATTAAAGGGGAAAAATGATGAGTCAGTAAATGACTAACCTTCTCGTCTGAAGCATAAAGGACCTCCAGTATCTGCTGCACAAGTGAAGCATTTTCTTCATTGTGATCATGGCAAAGCATCTCCACATCTCGCAGCTTACTGAAGTAGAAGTCCCTCTCGCCCTGCACGCCCTCCAGTGCTGACGTTAATTCATTCACCTACAAACACACACGTTTGACTGTTTTGTAGGATGTTTAGATAGCATTGAAACCTTTTGAAGAACAATTATCCACAGAATAAAATCAATCTGTTATTGGAAATTAGTCTGTGGTCATTATTATAAGGTAAAAAGAAAATTCCGCTATATAGTTCCTGGTTATAGCTTTGTGAATGTCACTCCTCTCAAAAGACTGAATAACTCAGTGTAGTTCATTGGGTTTGGCTGCTGGTCACGTCATCCAAGTAGACTCTAGTTCACCTTGACCTTAGCTGTCCTTGGATTTGTCTACATTTGCAGGATCATGTTAAGGCTGATAGTAGACCAATTACATTAAATATACACAGACACTACCTAAATGGACCGTGTGTATCTGTGAGAGCTACATTTAAACCTGCTCAGCCATGGACAGAGGTCTCTGAATACATTTACATGTCTAATGTTTCTCCCCTGCCGAGCCGTGGTGAAAACACACATTCGACCTTGCACAGAGTCAGTGTATGGAAGTAAAGCTCTACTTGCAGACTGTATTGTATTTCAAGATAATGCATAGGATAAACAATGGGATGTCTCTTTAATGATTGTGCAGTATGAACCGTTATGTCTACTGATAGAAATGTGTCAGGTACATTTACCCTGTGACACACATATAATGAACAAACTGAGTATGTACTCCAAATGTGTGAAAACTGAACAGCTTTTGCTTTGAATCTTTCGTTGTTCCTCTGTTTAAGTGTTGTGTTTTATTCAAATCAAGTTCCCACTTTTTAAAAAGAATCCTAATTAAAAAAACTGATTAAGTTTAAAGTGATTTGGCTTCAGTTTTCTGAGCAACTTATTTACACAAGCATTTACCAACCTGATCGGTTAGCTGTGTGACCTGTGCTTCCAGTTCTTTCTCTCCTTTGCTCGGAGTTTGTGGTGCAGGGATCTTTTTGGCTGATGAAGGTCGGGATGTTGGTGTTGCTGACTTAGGGGTTGTAGAGGTTGATTTTGATGCTCCTGTAGACAAAATAAATAAATAAATAAATAGTCAAAGCCATTGCCATGTTTTAAAATTTGAAATCAACATTGTAAAAGAAAGACTGCAGGGAATTTTGTCAGCAGCACTGATTAAGACATTCTTGTAACAGTTCATATCTCGACCGTAGGTGCAACAATTTGTCAACAGCCTCAGTAGGAATCAACAGCAAATTGTCAAGGACAATTTTTTATATCAATAACTGATGGTTATGTCACTGTTTTTCTATGTAGGAGACTTTTTATTTTGGTATATGTCATCTAACTTTCTTATCATCTCTGCTGAGAGTTTCACCTTCACTGTAGCACAGGTGTACAATGCATCATGATCCTGTCTAAAGATAATAAACAAAGCAGGGTTTGCATATCGTTGGAGGATTTTCTTAACGACTGAGGATCTGTGATGGGATCACAGTGGACTCCTCAAGGTGTACCTACTGTAAGTGAGTGGGTGTGCAGCTGGGGAAACCTTTTAGATAGTTTCTCCAAACATTAAATGTGTAATAAAAAAAACTCCACTGACTGTGTATTTGACCTGATGTAGTCTAGTTTCTTTTGAAAGCTACATTGAAAACTAAGCAAAATCAGACCTACCTGCGGTAGGGGAACTGGCTGCATGGTGCGACTTCTTCGGAAGGTTGAAGATCTGCTCACCAGGATCAGGTGGTGGGATGGCATCCTGACCCTGTCTTGCCTCAACTGGGTCATATTCTTTACCATCATAGTTGGCGTCAAAGAACTTCTTAAACCACTGGATGAAATCAAGATTGTCCTGAAATCTGCCTTTGACCAGTTTCTCCACAGGAATGATCTAAATTAAGACAGAGGTGCTAATAATTTCACAGTAAAAAAATAAATAAAACATTGATTTTTAATTACAAGTTATTTTTAAAACCCACCTTGTCCACATTCATCCTTTTGAACGATGCTTGTAACAGCTTGAAATTGTGAATGTACTCATGCTCCAGTTTAGCTTGAAACTTCACCTTCTTAAGACTGATACAGCCGGGAAAGAGAAGATCCATGAACTGGCAATACGCAGCTCCTAAAGATTAAGTAAACAGTTAGTTGGACATATGAGCTCCAGCTTGGATTTATCATGTTTGTTTAATACTGGCAAAATCCTCTTGGACAACAAAATGCAGGGCAGCATTTCTCTATGTCAAGACTTTAAGCATATTTTTATAAAAAGAAAACTATTATTGCATGTTCCTTCTTTGCATGGCAAGAAAAAAGTAGAGCCATGCACGGAATAGGAAAGAACCATGCATGACTGTGCCAATCTGCATTTGTGTCTGCCGAGAGAAATTGGATTACATGGTCAGAGCAAGAGAACATGGCAGGCTACAAGTTTATTTATAGAAAACTCTCAGCCAGGCAGAGGTGCACTTGTGTTCACAAGTTGCTATAATAGAGAAAACAATTTGATCTCCAAAACATCTGAAAAGGTCTGTTTAAAAATGGGTGGGTGGGTTGGTGTGGGTGGGTTGGTGTGGGTTTAATTCGGTTCTCACCTGAGGAGAGTTGCTCCACTTTCGTATAATTTAGGCAGAGGATATCGTTCACCCAGGCAGTGATGTCATGCCTGCTCATAGTCTCCTGGGTAATTGAGGTAGAATATACGTTGACCGCCATCCCCCAACTGAAACAGAGATACAATAATACTTATTTAAAATATTCTATTGACTTATCCTCATACACATGTGGTTGTAACATGATTCTATCTCCAAAGCTCAAAGACAGAGTTTCTCACACCTATTCGAAGGAAACGATGACTTACTGTACCATTCTAGAAAAATAACAATGACAAGTTTTTGACCACAGCTTAGAATAATCAAGCAGAATTATTTGACTCTTCTATGTTTTTATGGACAGACCAGTTGTACAGCCTCAGCACATTTTATGACAGTTAATATGTAGTGATAAAATACAGATAGTTTATAACTCACTAGGACTATGTAATGGAAAGCTTTGCAGACTCAAGTCAATATTAAACACATTCTTGTGATTGCAAACTCCGTTATGTCACCGTTGTACAATGCCAACATTTGTGGACATTTTTTTAGGCCTGACATCAAGGTGTCCTTGGATGACAGTAAACAGGATCTTGCATGTCTTTTCATTTGGACTGTAGCAGTAACTAATAAACACTGACTCTCTTTCAATCGTCAACACTGTCCCTTTCTACACATAGGGGCTCTCTACATTTTGTCCTTAAAGTTAGGGCTATGTCAGCACTGCAGAAGTGAGGGGAGGAAGGAAGGAGGGCTGGGGGATCTCATGTCAACAAAGCGGATGTACATATGTGCTGCTAGCAGGCTTTGTTAGCCCTGCCAGGATAGCCTCCGGGGCTTTGCTGATGCCTGGAGTCAAACATGGGGGAAACCCGGACTGGTGCTGCAGGACATGAATGACTTTTATGGTCGACTCTCATTCAAACCGTGCACCCATGGTAACAACACACAGAGGAATCGAAAGAGGTAGCGGTGCTGTGTCACCGTAGGAATATTCTAGCGGGGGCGGCAGTCGATGTTCTCCTGTCATTTGACAAGCTGCAGCTCTTTTATCCACCCTTCCAAAAAACTGACACCACTCCTTCCAAACGCACACAAACCGGCTGCGAGCATTACGTGACACACACGAGCAGAAAGACGGTTACATTGCGTCAACGTGAGAGTGAATCAGCTAACATGAGGAGGAGACCGTGAGACAACAGGGAGAGATGAGCGGACCAGTGCAGATCAACACCGACACACGTCAAGGAGGAGGTGGAGGAGGAGGTGGAGGAGTAGGAGGCCACGGTGCAGCCTCGCGTCTCGTATATTATATCCTCCTTTTTTAATTCCTACATGACAGCACATGCGGTATTTCACTGCGTTACCTGTAGGCGCGCTCCCCTCGCACTGTATTTTTCCTGTAAGGAATGATGTTGGTTCCGTTGTCCGGGACGATGTCGTTGTTATTCTCTCCATTTGGGGAAAGGGCTTGGGTGGGACCGGGCATTTGGGTTTGCAAAATGTTGAACAGATATTCTGTTCTCTGTCTGGCCAGGAAAAGAAAAACAAAAACAGGAAAACAAGAGGAAGGATGGATGCCAACGCCGAGAAAGTGCTGCAGCTCCGGGTCTCTTCGCCTCTGTCTGCTTCTTCTTCCCAATCTATGCCCTAGTAGTGACGTTGCAGCACCCTGCACCACGTGATCACCGGGGCTGGCTATCTGTTCCTAATGGTGGGCTATTTCAGTGCACAACAGCACATTACATTGATCACTGCTGGGCTTGAACATCATCGATACAGCTCACATCAATGAAAAAGCGAATGTTTTTGTCATGTTTTTGCGACGCCACTTATAAAAAACACGAATCTGATTAAAAGAATAAAATGCAACCCATCCTATTTCCCCATAATAACCCATAGCTCACAATCAAACACTTGGCCTGGCACTGCATCAACCAGCAGATAAAAACAAGCATTAATCAAAAATGATTAAAGTGTTACTATAGGTAATGATAACACATGGTATGCATGTAGCATAAGGCTGTTTTGATTAAAGTCCATAGTAATAAATGGGTTCCACATTCATAAGGAGTGTATATACATTTATTTAATGCTTTATAGATATGTTACAGTAGTTATTGACTCAACTTACTATGAATAAAATCATTAACATTTATAACCTCAATAACCACTATAGCGTTTGCTGTCTCATGTTGTTGCCTCTTATGTCAGCTGCATGTCCAATTAATCATAAAATCAACCAGTAAAAGATGAACTGCCTCTTCTCATGTTAGCCAACATGTTGTTACAAAATGCAGAGAGTTGGACACATCCAGTCAAAAACCTTAGCATGCAGTTTGCAAGCAAAACTTCATTAATCATTAAATATTATTCACATTATCTGCTTTTTGTTTATATATTCAAGTTTTAGTCCCAGTGCATAACAAGGAATGATGGAAAAATAACAGCTTCCAAAACAGCAGTGGCCTGTTGCAGCAGCTAATACTACATGGACATGTTGCCTGCCAGGAATTTAATATAACTACGTCTAGCCTATTATTTATGGTTAACTTTGTTTTTCATTAGTAGCATGGATTCCAAGCAAATATGTAGTGCATTATGCAATGCACACTATAACATCTGTGTCCAAAAAAATTCTTTGGCAACATACAGTTATCATAAATATTGAAAAGACTTTTATTTAGGTTTTATTGTAGAAAATCATGGTAAGGAAAGACATTTTCTAAAATGTGTTGCAATATGCAACAAATTGTTTGCATGTTTACTGACCTGTCCTACTGACCTCTATCAATATTCTGTGAAATTCTAGCACAGCTAGAAAAGAGGTGTGTATTTTGAAATCAATACATCAGTCCATATTGCATTTGTCAGTCCACAGGGCAGCTGAGATTCTGTGAAGTGATGCCTGAGCTTTTTCTCGACTCAGCAGGGAAACTTTTTTTTTTAAGAAATCATGTCGTACAACTGGAGTAAGATAAACCTTAGTGATTTGTTTATACCTAATTTGTATAATGTGTGACTACACAGATTATATGTTGGACAATACAGTCGAACATATATGCAGTCATTTTAACTATACCACTACTGCCACCACATGGCCAAACTTAATGAGACACCTTTTGCACACAAGTTCAATACACTCATGGTGTCAAAAGCCATTAAAATAAAATCAGCCATGAGAATGTAGTTAATTACTCCAGTTAATCTGTGTGCAAAGAATAATTAATATCATCCTAAAATCACCAACCACAAGTCACACATGGATTAGCCGCCAGCTTAAGGTATTTAAAATAAGAACATAAGGACTATGTTGTTTCAAGACTTATGACCTTCAAATAAGGACAAGTGGAGCAGTTCGACTGCTACTGATCATTTCAACAATCTGATCTCTCTGATGTTGTCTTATAATGTTAATGTTATAACAATGTTTCCTGCCGTCATAATGCAAAACACATTGGTCATAACAGCTTAAATATATGATGTGCTACAGCCTGTTAGTGTTAGCTCGTACCATTCATGTTTATACATACTTTCACCAAGCTCTTCAAGTACTTATCAGGCACTTCAAGCATGGCTCCCTCAGACATCCATTTAAAAAAGTGCTTATCTCTGAGTGAAAATAATTTTCTAATGCTTTGTGTTGTCACATTTGATGATGGTGCATTTGAAATAAATGTAATATTTTATGTAAACTTACTAATTTAAGGACCTTTCACAACATTTTGTTGCCTGTTGGTTGTGGAAACAACAGCTAATTTAGGGTCTTCATCATTCATTTTGTTGGTCCTTTTTAATTAAACATAGAGCTAGTTTTGTAACCAAATATATTTATTTATAGAAAGTAAAAGAACAAAGGATGATAACAATGGCTCTCCTCAACACTGACTTCTTCTGTCACCACGTGCACTCACTATTATTGACTTCTGTCACCACGTGCACTCACTATTACACACTCATTACCATAACTGCTATTGTGTGTTTAAATTCTTAACAGAATCTTAAATATTTTATATGAAAACTCAACATTTCCAAAATATTGTCATTATTGTATACAACATTTAGTGCACTGTTAATCTGAGTATAGACAAAATCTATTGAGTCAGTAAATTATGAAGAAGGCTTTTCTCCATCTGACACCACGGTTAAAACAAACACGTCCACTCACATGTGCCGTTTCCCATCATGCTTTAATGGCTATCCTCACATTTAATGGATGCTAATGTACAAAATTGACATCATGTTATACACATAAGGCAATGACTTTAAACAAGCAACTGAGACCTGCACACTAGAAAAATATTTAACACATTTACATTTAAATTGCATCTGCTATTACGTGATAGAGTCTCTTATTAAACCAGCTGAATTCTTCCAATGGAATTCTTTAGGTTTAAATTGCAACCATAGTTTGAAAACGAGAGGACAGATGCACTCCACTCATACTTTTCCCTCTCACATTCTCTAGTCACACCCTGGAATGTCAATAAAAATGCCCCTTAAGACCCTTGGTCAACCATGATGGCGGCCCCAGAAAACTCTGCAGCAAGCACAAAGTAGTATTTTTTTGGCTAGTTCTTCCATTTCTCCCCTTTTTTAATTGGCCATATGAGCTGGACTAACATGCAGCGTTAGTCCAAAGTGGACACAAGGTTGTTGCCAGCTGTCCAACAAAAGCTGGTGCATGAACATCTTTCCTGGCAGCTGGAACCAATCCTTTTTCAACAGTTATGACATCAGTTTCTCTCATCACTAGCCAGCTTTAGAGGCAACACTGCATACAGCCCATTTCAAATGTTTGGTCTATTCTAGAAAGAGGAAAGTTCCCATGATTTAAATAAAGCACCATATGTTGGTAAGGTGAGAGGAACCTACAGTCGAAGACACACAAGGAAATTTCAGCAATTTACATTTTTTTTCTTCAACTTTCCCTTAATTCACTTCTTCTGTTCTGCATCTAATTCTACTGTGAAATATTTGATCTTGTGGGAAGTGATAATAAATCAAATAGCAAAATCTGCTGTATTTAACATTTGACCATGAGTATTAATATTTAATTTTATTATCTTTCTTACTTTACTTATTTATATGCATCTCCTTTATGCCTCTTATTTTACTTTATATCTGCCTCTTGTTTTTTTAATGCCCCCGCAGGAGCACTTGTGGCACTAAATGTTTTATCCTAATAAAATATTGGAATTTCGTATTTTACTGATACACTTTGGAAATCTTTGGCACTTCAAAACACCACATTAGGAGGAAGCGACTCTGCAACGTAAAAGCCACGCAATGGGGTACAACTAGCGTTTCATTCTAGCAAATCAAGTGATCCCTGTGGAAACACTTGAATTTGTTTCCTCACGCATGCATCAATAAAATCATTCCCACGATCACTTGACGTAAACATTTATCGTGGTACTCGGTAATATTGTCGATTGCATTAATCCTGTCAATCAGTTTGCCTTTTTATCCTCCCACATTGTCTTGAAAGAGCGCTTGTTCCCATCTGTGCTACAGTATTTTACGGGGCAGCTAGCTGCTGTAAATGAAGCTAACTCCAGAGACTGGGAGAATGACTGGAAAATATACTAGTTGCACAGCGAAGCAGAAGAGGTTTATTTCAATTGTTGTTGTTAGATCTTCAGTTTAGAATTCACACTTTGCTAAATGTATCCATGTCAGCAGCGTTGCACTGATAAAGTAAAGTGACAGCCGACATATGTCCTGACCCTGACTAACATCACATACCGGCGTCAACCACACGACCACGTCTACACGCTTTTGTTTTTGTTCACGCAAAGACCGTGTTGTTAGTTTAGAAATTAAACAAATATTAAACTTCAGTAATCAGTGCATTTAGACTCACCAGTGAGCTTCGTTCTGCAGGTTTTCAGGTGTATTAAAAAATGGAAAGTAGCTGTTTTCCGGCTGAGTCACCCCACCCTCAAACGCACCAGACTCGCAGCATCGCTGAGCAGACTGAAGGCATATGATTGGACAATCTTTCATCGGGATTTCAGGCGATTTGCTCAGGGGTGTCATAGGTCGAGAAGTTAACCAATCGTATCTTGATGCGTTGATCACTCAAAAAACGTCAAACAACTCTGTCTTATCCGGTGTGGTTTGATTTTTTCACTCCTCCCCCTTATATATATATTTAAAAACAATAGTAAGTATTGTTGATCTGATTATTTACAACTAATTCTATACTAATGCATGCCGTTTTTTAGCAATAATACATTAAAATAAGAATACTTTTACGTAAACATATATATCGCTTACAAATGAACAAAATGCACAGAATACAGTATACAGCATAATTAATTATTTCATGCATTATTGTAACCGAGTATCAATTGCTTACATTATTTTACGTAAGAAAACAGTTTGCTCTTATTTTGTCAGTAGACACAGTAGTAGTAGTACTAGTAGTAGTAGTAGTAGTAGTAGAAGAAGAAGGAATAGTAGAAATAGTAGTAAATAACAACAATAATATAAACAATAATTAACAACAATATTAATAATATTAGAAACTTAAAAGTCTCAAACGATTTCAAGTTTTATTGAATTCAGAGCGTTTTTTTAGGCTATTCAAACACTGTCTTCTCCGTTACTTTTTTGTAAATTTATTTACAGTACACCTACCACTACCAAGAGAATATTTCTCTTTTTAACTTGGATTCATACGTTTTTACAAAGGAAAACGAAAACAAATATTGCTAAGAGCAGTCAGTTGGACGGAGCATTTACACATTTTTAACAGCAGGGTGCAGTCACGTACTTAATAGAAAATACAGTAGTTGAAGCTTGGTACGAAATCCACCATTAATAAAGTAGTTTGTTACTTGGACTGGGAGAGTAGATAGAGTATTGCTCAGATGAATTAATTTGTTTTGTATGTATTAAAAATGTACTATTCTTTAGTGTTTTTTGCGGTGGGAGCTCTTACCTAACAGAGCAACAACAATATCACTGGTTTGCTTTTTGTGTTTTGTTTGCATATTTTCCCATTCTGTGCATGGGTTTCCCCTTGTACTTCAGTCTCTTCCTATAGGATTAGGTTAATTTATCATCTGAAATTAACAATATTTCGGAGTGTCGACCAGTGAACTGTCTAGGTGTAACCTACCCCTCACATGACCATGAAAGGGAAGTGGCAAAAATAGATGGATGTTTAGATACGTTTGTATACAACAATAATAAAAATCAAATATCTTTACACTAGTTTCAAATACTGCTAAAACTGCTTAACTAAAAAAAAAACTCTCCTCGTATGAATGTGAGATTCAGAGCTGGATGGCTGCTTTTATGTTACCTCAGATGGTGGCTCTGTGTGATGAATTATAGACAATGGGCTGAGGGCAGCCAGCAGTGCATTTATGACAGATAATAAATGTGCACTGCCAAACCAAGCCAATTGAAGTGTGCCGTTCTGGAATGGAAAATGAAAGAGAGAAGGAGTTCATAGGCAAGAATTGTGATATTGTGTCAACACTTTATTATGCATCACCACCATGCAAAATCACTGCTATGAACTTGCTCAAAAATCAAACTAGATATATTTCACACATTTATGATTTTAGATTGGCTTGCCACTGTTCTCAAAGTGACAGAGTAAAGTTTCACACACACTCGGGAAACACATTACCGAGTGTGTGCGGGCGTAGGTGTTTTGTGTGCAAGTCATGCACAGATTCGAATAAGAGCACTGACGTTAACGAATGAGGAGACGACGAATGATCTGTGATTGAGCCTTAATTCATAAACCATTAATAGTAAACACTATTTGTTACCAGTACATACCGGTATCTTACCAGTATACGCCTTTGACCTATTTGGAGACGTGTGTGTCACATCCTTTTCGTCCCTATGTGTTAAGACATTTTTGATCTGTCTTTAAGTCAACATTTTTGCGCCAACAGTGTAAAATCTGTTACTGTTTAATCACATCCCGCTTGTTCGCTACATGCTGCGTTGACAGTCTGAACAAACTCTCTGAAGAGGTCATCCAGTCAGTTAAGGCAGGGTGCATTGGTATCGTATGTGAAGTAAAACAAACCTACATAATCAACAACCATTTGCCTTTTTCCACAAAAACGATTAAAAAATACAAAAGCCACATGACATCAACAGTGAGAAATAGGAGAAATAGCCATATATCAAAGCAAAAAAACAAAACAAAAAACACAAGGCTAGAATTTCACATTTACAAAAGAATGCAATTGATGTCATTAACAACTTCAAGTCCAGTGTAAGTTTGAGATTCCATAACCTGATTCAAAGTCACTAAAAATCAACTCAGACCCATTAGAATTGAAACAATTGCCACCCCATGAACATCATGTTTTGATGTACAATGCAAATAAGTCCCCAATAATTAAAATAATACTAAAATAAAAATTGAAATCATATAGTTTTTATGGCACCTGTGGTATTATTGACAGTTCAATAATTAATCTCTTTACATTAGCTCACAGTTTCACCTTAAATATGTGGTTGGTTAAAAATATATATCTTTACATAAATGTATCCTGTGGTGAGACTTGTTTTTTTTTTTCTACACAGGTTCTTTGTTTTTTTAGAATGCCAGAGCCCAGTGTTGTCGTGTCCAGTGTTTTCTACTTGTGTTGCTTTTCATATTGCTCACCTGCATGAAAAAAAGAGACTCTGTTAGATTGTACTTAGCTCTAACAAGTACAAAGAAAATAAATGTTGATGTGGTTATAATATGAAAAATATTCCTCATTTTAAAAACTTACCAGTCCCGTGAACAAACATAGTTACTGCTGCAGAGTAACCTGTAAAAAGCAAATTCAATAGCTTAGAATTAGAAATAATGTACATATACATCTTTTATCTTCCTTGCAGTGGATTACACAGCTTTAGTTATGTTATCTTTAGCTGTGTTGGTAGTAATAATAATCATAAGCAGCTGTGTTGGTAGTAATAATAATCATAATAATAGTGCATGTTTTTGTATAGTCTGATGATTGTTTTCCTACTGTGGAGATGATAAAGAAATTTGGCTCCACTTTTTGAGTATCAAAACCGTCAGGTGAAATGGGCTGAACAGACGTATTTTCTGTCCCTTTTTTCAGCTTCATTTGCAATCACCAGAGCATCTCACCACTAATGGATGACTTTACAACCACTCAGAATTGTTTTCTGCATATTAAACTATGTATTGTAGTTTTTGGGGTTCTATTTTCCTACAGTTACAGCCCTAACCATGACATTTCCTCTTTCTCTGCTTCAGTCTGGTTCTCACCATGCATGTCTTTTCCGGCTCCTGCCTGTGCTTTATGAGCTCGTCCAACTTGAACTCGTCATCCAGCTGCCGCTCCAGGTCATGCTCAAAGCAGTCCTCGTCTACAGCACTGGCCCTCCTGCAGTACAGTGGTTTGATATGAGACCAAAGGTGAGCGCCAGGGGAAGCCCGGTTTCTTCAATTGTCTTTTAAATACTATGAAAATATTCAATTGATGGCTAAGCAGTCCTACAGACATTTGTTTACAGTGGTTTGGACAACTGAAGATGAGCTGAGCGCTGAAGCATACAGAACGGGATAAAAACCTTGTTTTGTACATGAAGGGGTCTGAGGAGGTCGTGGCCATCAGATCACCACGTCCGTAGTCTGAGTCCACAGTGCTCTCAGTCTCACTTCCTCCCTCTGTTTAATAGGAACACATTAAATCAGTTATTTTTTATATCTCTCAAGGACAAAGAGACAGTGAGCACATTTTTATTAGTTCCTACCAGAATTTAATTCCCTGACTAGTGACGACATGGTGTTGGTGATGGAGTCAGCAGCAATGAGCAGGTCATTCCTCAGATTTCTTCGTGGACCTTTTAAACAAAGGATAAATTAAAAAAAAAAGAAGTCACCATCCACAGAGAGACGGGCAGGAACCTAGAAATTTGGTTTCAAAGTAACTGATGAAGGCGATATAAATACTTCTGCATTGGCATAACAATGTTTTTTGTATTTGTACTTCAGTTCTTTTAACTATGATTATTACTACGAGGAAGTGTTTCTTATTCAATATAATATGATATGATATAAACCAATCAGAATGACAGCTACCTCTGTAAGAATATGTACTGCAAATTTACAGTTCAAGCAAACTATATTCTGCTTCTCAATCCCATACTTTCTTCACCTTGAGCAAAGGCTTCTTGAACGTCCCCTCCCACGCCCATGAGTGAGTCCTGAGGTGTGTGAGTTGGGGTCGTGCAAGCGGAGTCCGAGTGGATGGGTGTGGGTATTGACCGGCTGATGGTGTGACTAGGGGAAAGGGGGGGGGGGGCGGGGAACACACCAGAACAATATAGAACAATATAGTCATGAGGTAAAGTAGTGGAAGACACGACCGTAGAGAAACAGCAAGAGAGTGGAACGGTTCGAAAACCCGAGTCAAAGTGTTTCTTATTAAGGCAAACACAATAAGCAGTAATAAAACTTTTTTTATCCCCTCAGCTCCAAACAGAGCAGTGAACCTCCAGTTAACCCTGGTAAACAACTACAACAACAATTCAGTTTAATAGGTTTTAGTCTCAGTTCTAAAAATCCACACATTACACACATGAAGGGTCATTAAACTGGGTTTTCTTGGAATGCAACACTATTGAGATACACAACATTTTGCATGAATTTTCCAGGCATGACCACAAACCAAACGAGACAAAAACAGTGGTAGGGTTGAGTAAACAAAAAGTCTTTCAGATTGTGTTGGAAAAAAACTATATTTAAAGCATCATTTTCTACTTCAATTTATAATCAAAAAAACTAAAAGTTCCTGAGGTTTTTTTCTAGACAACAACAAAGTCATTTTGCAAACAGGCGTCCAAGTTTCCATTTATAAAAAAACCCAATGCATCACGAAATAATTAAAAAGAATAAATAGAATAAATCAGATTTTTTTGGGATGATTGCCTCAGAAACAGCTCTAACCTTTGTTCACCATTTTCATATATGTGTGTGTATATATATTTATTTATACATACATACTGTATATATGCATAAAAAAGGAAAAATGGTGTTAAGAGGAGTGACTTAAATAGCGCTTGGTTGTTCAGGATGGATGCCCTCTAACGGACATTATGGGTAATTTCTCAGGTCTCCTCATCTGTAAAGTGCAGTGTTTGCTTTACATTAGCTGGAGTGATCAGCCGCAGCTGGGAGAAATTGTAATACAAGGTACATTCATCATCTGGCCATATTGCCCACCACCTGTATCAATATGAGAAGCTACAGCACATGCCCATGTAGTATTATATAAACATGCAAACACAAAAAAAAACTGCAGTATAATTGATTCTGTCCAAAAAGCAAATGTAAAAAAAAAAAAAAAATACTACAAGCACATTTTTGTCTTCAGGAAACAGAGTGTGTCTTTGTGCGGTAATGACGAGGGCGACTTGATTTGTATGTGACTACTGTGCAGTGAGCGTGATGAAAGACACGTTTCTGCTACCTTGAGAAGCATCATTAGCTGCTCCAGCTGCACCATGAGTTCCCTGCGACTCTCCTGCAGACTAGACATTCTTTGTTCCAGCTCATCTTTGCGTTGCCTAACAGAGGAAACAAGGTGTACAGGGTGATGATGTTGTAATGTCATGTCAGCAGGTAAAAAATGGAGAAGTAAGAGGCGCTGTGCCCATCTGTGGTGTCGAAACATTTTGCGTCGCACAGAAAACACACAAAGTTAAAACACAAGTGTGAATTCTACTGCAGCCCAAGACAGAGACTTGGACTGAGACTAACAGATTAGTTATTAATAATAATAATAATACTGTGACTGAATGATAACATTGAAAACAAGTATGAAAAATAACAGGTAAACCTTTATAGTATTTTCTGACCACTATTAATGTATTTTAATTTATTTCCAGGTTAAACTTATGCTGTATATTTTTTGTATATTTACATGTTGCATATTTGTGTCATGGTGTCAGATGTTGTAAATGATGATGCTCATCTGCCAACATGACTAAAGTCAAATGGCCAGACTTCACTCTATCTTTCTTCCAGTTTTCCGTTTCGAGGTCCCGCCCTCTCTGGTGCTGAGCAGTTACCTGAGAAGACGGAGCTCAGCCAGCAGAGTTGGATTCTGCTGAGCTTTGTCAGGAGGTGGTTGTGACGCCTCCTCATGCTGGAGGCGCAGACGCTGGATTTCCTGCAGAATTTCTCTGCGACGGCAGACAAATATAAATCAGTAAACATTGTGAAATGTTTTTTTTTTTTTACTTTTGTACAGACTGTATTTTTATGTATCCTTTACTTAAGCAGTTAGTAGCCATCAACTGAGTATACTTCAAAGAATAAGAATAATAAAAATGTGTTTGCTTTTAAATAAACACATGTTAACTTTGGTTTTCTATTTCCAGAGGGACTGAAAACAATACCAGTGACTGTTTTAGGTGATGACGTGACACACTGTAGGTAATCCATGTGCTTTCAGTTCAGTATTTATTTCTGTCTTGGCATTCCTCTGGAGACAAAGAGCAAAGGGCTGAACAGTCTCAGAAAGCCAGTCATCCCTAACCTGTTTTTGCTCTCCAGCTCAGCAATGAGCTGCCTCTGCTGTTTGTTGGCATCCAGAGAACAGGGCAGGTCTTTGGGGACGCGCTGCTGTTGAGCCTGTTGGTGAAACCAAGCAAGGGACAACACGTGAGCTGGCTCTACCTCAGGATGATGTCACCCGCTTCCTGAATTCATATCTCACAAAGGGAAACACAAAGGTCGAGCCACCGAACATCCGTCAAGACCTCTTAAAAATTACATCAGTGCGCAGGCACAAGAGAAGTGACCGGTGCCCTTTGACATTTAAGCAATAACACGAACAGACAGTGACAGCACAGGTTAAAGCCTCTTCTTATCAAGGACAGGGTTTTTTCCTGATCTGGAGCCTGATAAACTCCAACATATTATTGGATGTCTAGTATCGTTTAGATATTTAATCTCACCGCAGCATCAGCAGCCAGTCTAGCAGCATAGCGGGCAATGAGGCTGTGCTCTTCATCTTGATGGTTACTGCTCTCGAGCAAGCTGATCAAGAGGAAAATAGAGATGGGAGTCACAACATGACACAGTTAATGACACACAGCAGAAGAGATGTTAAATATGCAGCAAGGAAACAAGGAAAAGTCAAAGATAGAAAACACACAAACACACAACTCTCTTTAAATAGTGTGTCATTACAACAAATATAGAGTAGTCGTTTTGAAGGGATTAGATGGTCATATTAATGCAGTCAAACCTAATGACATTACTAGAATGTATACAGTAAGGCTGCCGGCTTCGTCCTTCCATCAGTTTTGGGATCCTTAAGACCTTTCGGACCTCGGGTTTCACTGGTAACATTTGTGTGAAAACGAGGATTTTTCTGTCAAACTGTCCAACAGCATGCATCATTAGTACTGCCAGACATTCAGAGTAGGTTTTAAGTGAAGGACAATGACGTTCTGCGGCACAGCACACAAGCCTCCACACCCACTAACCATGTGTTGGGGTTGTTTTGGAGTAGTGTGACATAGAGGCCGATCAGAACATGTTCGTCTGCAAGTCTATCTGCAACATCAAGGTTGTAGTTCAACCTGGAACAGTGGAGGGAGCGTTTTTATAAAACAATGTTACACAGACAAAAGAGAGAGACAGAGAGAGAGACAACAGAAACCACAGAGATCAGGATGAGGACAGATCAGCTGAAATGCAGCCTTTCATGGCTGACTAGATAGAAACAAGGCCATATTATGTTTGGGAGAGCCACCGCCGATGAAGGCCAGGGCCAAAGAATAAAGACTGTGTTCATGAACTGTATGAGCGTCATGCACTGTTGGAAGCTCCAACCAGCACTGATCACTCAGTCCTCTGTTATTAAAAAAAGTCGTTATTTTTTTAGGTCACACACACTCTCCTGTACATATGAAACATGTAGAGTCACTTTATTGAAATTTTGAAATTTGAATTGTATGATGTACACTTCATCTGACGTCACTAAAACAGCTCCTCTGGTTTAACAACTCTCTACAAGACCACCAGTTTAGTAACAGTGTCCTCAAGGCAAATTAGCACTCCCTGGTTCATATCCTGTAATTATTTATCATTTATATTAGTTCACACATGCATTAGAGTCATAATAAAGGCACTCTCAAATGCACACCTGTGTCACTTACCCTCTCCCTCTCAACAGATGTGGAGCAGCCCCAGTCAAGGGCTTTCTCTGCTCAACATCATTATTCTTGCTGTAAGGCAAGCCATTTATATTCAGTGCCATGAAACCACAAAAAGGCATAGGGACAACACACAGAGACACACACACACACAGAGAGAGATACGATAAAAGAAAATAGAGACGTTGTGGGTCAAAGAGTGGTTCTACAGAGCGCAGGCCTTCAGGGACCGTGGCCAACTGAAAAGATCTGTTGTCAAATCCAGGGCGTCTATTGTCCCTGCTGTTTTGTTCACTCACTTTTTGGTGGAGTAAGGGTTCCCTGATGTCGGCATGGAGTGGGAGAAAGAGTAGTCGTTAGGGACGTTCACCGGTCTTGGAGGCCTGCACAGAAACAAACAAAGTAAAGTTAAATGTTATTAGAGATATGAGACGGATTACCTCAACACCACACATGAAGAGCTCTAGTTTATTGATACAATTAGTGATGGTAAGAGATGGGTAACATTAATGGTTGAATTGTTCTAGTAATAGTGCTGGTGTGAGGATTGTTCAGATTGATTTGTTTTGGTGTTTTATGACCGTATTTGTGTCTATATATGTGTATATGTATGCAGTTAATATTTGCCTTTTCAAAAATGGTAAGTAAAATATAATCAAATCATCCTTGAAGTGATGCAAAAATATACAATATTTAAATTTTTTTAAAATCTACGTCACTGGTGGCCATGAAAGATGCATTTCGAAAAAGAAATCGTGGGCCATACAAAACCTATCCAAATGCTGCACATTTCTCTGATTTGTATTAAATTGCTCTGTGACCCACTTTTGGTCGCTGTTTGTGAAATGCTTCACGACTGTCACTGGTTTGACGCATTCATCTTTTGGCCAAGTTGTAGGTTTTGCTGTTGCCTTCAGTTAAGAGACTGAACAGAGATTTCCCATTCTTTCACTTCACTTAAACACACCGTCACACTCCAGTGGATTAACTGTACATTATTCAGTTAATAGAGATAAAAGTCGCCAGTTTGACACCCATCCCTACCTGAGATCTAGTCAACGATTAAAACATGCAATGACTTAAAGGAGAGACGACTGGGTCAACAAACACGGTGATAGTGATTCAAAATAATAATAATGAGTAAAAAAAAATGATGCCCCATAAAACATATTAATTTGGAAATGTCAAACAGTAGAAAAACAAAAACTCACCACGTATCTCTATTTTGAGCAGAATAAAAAAACAGGAGAAGGGACAACAATAAAGTTACAATACAGTACAAAACAGTAGAGGCAGAAAGTGCAGTTTCAGGATAAACAGTGCATTTGATCATTAAATGCATAAATAAATGTCATAGAAAGGCAGGATTTAAAAGCAGTAGAAAAGAGTCAGTCTTCACAGACTGCTGGTGTTCAAATGGTGTTTTTGGAGATTATATCATACATGTGAGTGAAAAGTAGATATCTAAAGAACCGAGAAAGATTGTTTAAAAACTAAATTATCAAATAAACATAGGGTGTGCACATTAGCAACAAAAGCAGCTGAAGCTTTGGATTTTTATCTGATTAGGTTGTTATCAGCAGGTGCACTCCTTTGTCTGCTTATTTATAAGGAAATGCAAATGTGCAGATCACTATCCTTCCTGAGGCTATAATTTAGCCTCATTGATCAGTGGAACCAATACACTTTAGACTGAAGAGGAGCCACAGGATAAACATCAGCTGAGGGCTGAAACCAGGCGTTTCAAAACGGGCCACATTTGCCCGGGGCGGGGGGGCAGATGAACTTACACAATATGAGCTAGGTTGAACGGTTCCTCTGGCGTCTCCAGAAACATGGGGTGAAGAGGCTCTCCACTGGTTGCACAGCTCAGCGACTTACTGAGCGCGCGGGATAACTTCTTAGCAGGGGATTTCTGGGGGAAACAAAGCAGTGAGGCACAGACTGTGAGGACGACGGAGACACTGCTTTACTTTTAGCACACGTGACAACGAGGTGGCGACCAACGCCGTCACCTGCGTTGAACAATTGCCGCTCTCTACGACGTGGTGAAGCAGTGCGAGAATAGCCACCATGACTGGTCCGGTGCAGACACACCCCCCTCTGCCCGCCCCTCTCCCCTCCTCTTGCTCCCTATGTCACCTCCCCCACCTCTTACCCATGACGTGTACTCCTTCATTTGGTGCTGGTTGCTATGGGAACCACTGGCATGCCCCCTCCAGAAGCAGTCCTGACAGAGCTGGTAATTATGACATTGCTGGCAGCGGTAGCGGAAGCCCATCATACTCTCAGTATGGCAGTAGGAGCATTCGACCGGGTGAAAGACTGCAGGGAGGAGAGAACGGATCAGAGACACAAAGACACACACTCACACAGACTCACTGACTGACACAGACACATGTACACAAGCGAATGTGGCAGCAACCACAGATGTTTTGCACCTTTAAATAACATAAATGTGAAGCGTGCATGTATTCTTGAAATTTTGTATAAAACATAAAATAACACAAAAGGTAGAAGATATCTGCAGCAACCTTGTAATCTGCATGTATTTGTTATGTACGTGTAAAATTACCACGCAAAGATTCACGACATTATTGGTAGCGTGTCATTCTATCTGTTGATACCTACGTAGGCTGAGAAACTGACCAACAAATGCAGCAAGGTTTTTACACTGCCGAGCCATCCATGCACTGAGCAGACAGCCTTCAGTCTCCTCACACAGCTGACGTCATGCTCCTGCACCACAGCTGAGCCATTAGCATTCCAGATAAAAAGCTAACCAAGAGCTAAGACAACACGCTCTCCCAGACGTTAGACAATGACAGCAAAGTTGAAATTCACAATCTGTGCCCAGCCAATAACACGGATCATTCTATTCAACAGAGAGAGTGGAAAAGATTCACTAGAGAAAGTAAAAAGACAACAAATGATGACATATAACATGGGCCGCTGAGTGATACTCAACGCTCCATGCTTGCAAATACTAACACAAACCTTCTTCCAAACTCTTGAAAGGCAGATGCTGCAGATTGAAATATTCATGAAGTGTGAACATGTCACAAAGTTACTTTAGCTCATATGGAGGTGGACTGTGACGATGAGTGCATCACTAACACCCTCTCATGCAGGGGGTGCGATGTGCATTAGCGTTGTCTTTATCATTCGTGCGGGGGTGTGTCTGCCTGAGTGATCAGAGTGACTCAAGTTCGTGATGAACTTCACGGCCGTCCTCCAGCACTGATGCTAGGCCTCTAGATGTTTATAAATATTCTCACCGTTCTCCACGTTGGCGAGCCGATGCATGAGCGGCAACCACACCAGACACTGAGGAGGCGGGTCTGACATCAACGTATCCAGGAATGTGTTGAGCGAGACCTTTTTCTGTAGAGGCGCAGCACAGAGGAGATTCACCCACACCGTTGAAGCCGGAGCAATCACACATCTGCTTAACACTCACCTGTTGTGCGAAGCAGCCTCTCGCCGCTTGTTCTGTGTAACCGAAAGACGGCCCCTCGAAAACCACCATGGGTAATTTCAGGACCTCCCTCAGAAATTGGTCAAACTGTGACTGTGCCATTATTCCAGCAGAATCTGAAATCTGGGAAAAAATATCTGGAAACAACACAGGGGGAGATTATGCAAATTAATCAAACTAATTACCCACCCAGTCAGCTAATTACAGTGTTACACAATACAATTATCCCAGTTATTTGTGAAAACAAATCAAAGTAAAGCAGTTATTCAAACAAGATGTTATTGCACACCCTGAGATGGCTCTGCCTTTCTGCTTCTTACATGCTGTTACTGCAACTTTAAATTACCAGATTATGTCATAACTCTCACACAGTGACTAATGACTTCTTACTTTTTGGGCCAGTAGACATAGAAAAAAAAACACGTGCGGAAAAAGTAACATTAGATTTGTAGTTTAAATAGCAATACGCTGCTGAGACTAGCACAAACTGAGCCAACTTTATAAGGACACTGCGTTGATTAATCACAGGAGGAAGTGTTGGTTTTCAATTTCATTTTTCACAATTTAAAAACCAAAATAAGGTTCTTCTTACATCTTAATTTGTCCAGGATTTTCCCTCCACAGATGGTCGCTAGTGCCATCTTCACAACAAAGACAGATATCTTGCCGAGGCTGTCCCTAAAATGTGCAAAATACATTTTAATTTGTGCAGATTAACATTTTAAATATTTTAATTATTAGCCAATATAATTAACAAAACAAAACAAAGAATAGTAGTCAACCAGCCAGTGTTGCTCATCTCACAGGTTACTCACGGGTCATAGGCCGCTAGCAGGAAGTTGAGCAGCAGGCTGATGGACTGATCTATGTTGATCTGGTGGGTGGTGGGCATGCGTTTGTTCAGCTGGTAAAAAATGGTGGAGACCACCATCTCCAGACGAGCCACAGAGAGCTCCGTGTTGAGGTCCATGGTGTTGAGCCCGTTCTCCCGAAAAGCCTCGATGACATTCCAGATGTCCACCAAATGCACTGAAGAGCCAGCAGGAAACACACACACACCAAATATAAGCGATAATGCGAGGTGAACAGTAGGGTTGTAGTCAGTTTAAAAAAAAAACAAACATACTTACAGTTGCATTTCTTCTGCACAAATCTGAGTTTACAGGCTGTTCTGTACGTTGATAATCGTATAGAATCCAGATCCTGAGCCCCTGAAGGAAAAGTTCACTTTCAGAAAATCATAATAAAATGACATTAGAAAATAATTATAGTCATAGAGTATATTTATATTGTGGTAACAAAAACGTTTCTTCTAAGAAATCAGCTACTGCACCTGTTAAACTGGGAGGAAAGTGTGTGGTTGTGATGTGTATGCCAATAAAACTTTGTCATAGTATAATTTCATTTCTATATGAGATGCATTCGAAGTCAGTGCCTTCGTGGACCAGTAAACTGCAGAGTTGTCGGCAACAATTTTCTAAGGTCAATAAGTCGTTCTAAGAGCGTTTTATAATAAAAATTCTGCTTCTCTAACTCCAGCACTGTACACTGCAGAGGCAAAATGTTGATAGTCACCTGGTTTGGACACAGTAAACAATATATGTATTTAATAATTATAGACTTTATAACCCAAATTGTTAGTTGAATAATGGTTAAAAAAATGCATGTGACAACCACATATGAAAACAATTAATTCACCTCAAAATGTTGCTCCTTCCTATGTTCAGTACAAACAATGATAAAATAAACTTTTTAAACTTATTATTTAAAACTTAAGTATTTAAAAATTAATTAAAATTATTCATTAAATGAAGTAACAAAAGTTCTGAAAAGGTAAAAAGGGAAACTTCAGCATTAATGATCCCATAAATAAATAAACAGGGCCATCTCTAAACTGTTGAAAAAGCAATAAAACAGGACAAAGAAACAGAACTGTATTTTATGTTGTGTAAAGAGTAAAAAGTGAATGTGCTCCAGTCACAGGGCCCGTCAGTCTGTGTTTAAAAAGCATTTGGTCGACACAAGGAAAGAAAAATAGCCTTCAGTGAAAGTTACAGGAGATATTTGCCATTTTTATGGCCAGTGTGTAAAACAGCTCGGTATAAATCACGCGGCGACGTGTCCGGGAGCACTTACTCATCTCCACAAACAGTTGCCTTCTATCTGCCATGTTGTCGCCTCTCTGCCCACAGTCTTCAATCATTCTGGTCAGGGAGAGGAAAAGAACAGTCAGAGAACATGTGCTGCAGTTATGTTCCATCTACACCATAACGGTTGATCATTGAAAACACACTACTTTATAATAACTGTTGACGTTAAACTGTGGTCTTGCAAAGTGAAAAATAAATGCTATGCAATACAGCACAGCAATAAAACACAATGAAAACGTAATAATAATTCCCCATAATTATTACCCATACAAATGGATGCAGAAGATGCAGATTCACACATGTAGCCGGGGCCTCTCCTCAGTTCACAGTTCATATTAATCATAACTCTAACCCCAGCCCTAATCCTAATCATCATCCTATAATTTAGCTTCACTTCTCTTTTCTTCTTTCATCATCGTTGATGTTGCGTCTTTAAACATGGGGGCGGGGCTTAGTGCCAACTCCAAAACCTACAGCACGGCAGCTCCGTGACTGAGGCATTGTGAATGACGGTGGGCAGGCAGTGATAGGGTTGAGGTGTGTTGATTTTGTGTCTGTAGTTATCACTGACTGTCTTAACCTACAGCTCAAGTGTTTCATGCCATAGAAGTTCCATTATAATCTGTGGCTTTTGAAAAGCTGGACAAATACGACATCACAATTTCCCAAGCAGACAGTCCTAATGCTACAGGTCCTGGTTGTGTTACCACCAGTGGACACTGGACAATTGCTATTTGATGGGAGAGGTAAAAAAGTACCTGACTGTGTGAAATACAGGGTACCCAGTGCATTCAGTCAGAACAACCAGGGGCACTACAACTCATTGTGCCCAACGGGGGGAATCAATGGGCCATTTGGTCCACGTAGCAGGTTAATTTAGCCGGGGGGAGGCCATGGGGGGGTTGGACATAAGAAAGCAAAAGGACAAGACTTTGAAAGGGGCAGAGCAGCAGAGAATGCTCACACTATGCCTCGCTGCACAATGTCCAAGGCAATCTAATACACCTAGTCATGTGGTTTGTTGCCATGGCAGCAAAGAACCCAGCCACTCTGTTCGTAAAAACATAGCACCACACGGCCATCCCTCCACACACACACACACACACACACACAAACACCTTTCACTGCAGACAAAGTTTCTTTTACAAACTACGTGGGAGTAAGTTTGTGCTCTAGTTAATATCTTCTGTGATAGCGCTCAGTGGGACGACAGTTAAAACTCAGTGGCACGTCTTGGGCGAGTGGATTGAAAGCACTTTTTCTGCAAAACAGTCATTCAGGCGTGTTATTTCAAATTACTCTGACAGTAATTGGCAGACCTGAATATTATGGTGCAGTTGCCCGTGGTGCAGAAATTAGAATTATCCCCGTGTTCAATTGAAAATAACTGCACAGATTTTCTTTTTGCTACTTTTCTTCAATTTACACTGTTTTGTATTTTTGTTTTTTGCAGTCAGATTTACAGCTCAACTCAATCATTAAGCACATACACAAACCTAAATATAGCTCAAAGGCCTCAAAATAACCTGTTTAAAAAAACAACAAAAAAACTAAAGATATTTTAGAACTACAACCTAACTGACATCACAACATTAGCCATACAGAAAGATAATCTGTAAACTGACTAAAAATTACCAAGGAAAAAAAAGGGGAAAGGGAAAAAACTAAAATTTAACTTGGCAGTAGTGACAACCTTTAATATAATCTTTCTAAATATAATATTACTAAGAAGACACTGTATGTTTCTGCAGGAAATTATGTCATTAATTGTCACAATGAAAAATCCAGGTGATTAAAACTGGCTTAAATGTTTATAATGCAATGCAAAAACAACAGGAATGACAAATCGCTGCTCCACTCTTGGGTCAATGATAAATGAAACTACAAGTGTAAATCACAGATGTTCATGTAAAGTATCTGATGTCCACGGTCCACTACAGTATATCACCATGAACGTATTACACCATCTCATCCATCACTTACAGTTTAAACAACTGTTAATGTGTATAAATATATGTAATGTTTCCATAGATTAACATCAATGTTCTTTTCCACCTCGGCAACACCGGCTAGGTGGCCTCCTCTAGTCTGAACGGTACAATCTACTGCAGACATTAAACCAGCAGAGGCAGGAAACGCTACGGTTAGGCAGAGAAACGAGATGGTCAGCATGCCGTACCTTTCATGAAGCCCCATGGCTGAACTCCTTTGCCTTTTCAAGCTGAGTTGGTTCTCCTTTTAGCAACAAGCCTATTTCTATCAAGAAAAACATTAAAACAAAAGTGTCTCAAAAGCAGGAGACCGACTGATGATATCTGAAATTAGAAACTGTCAGCGAGGATACAGCCCGCCGCTGCCTCTATCTTTAACTACAAATGAGACGGCTCCACATTCTTGTAGAGCTTTACTGGCTCTCCAGTTGCTGACCCCAAACCTCAGCGCTGGCATGGGCCCAGCAAACATTAGTCTTTCTCTGTAGCACTGTGGCATTAACAACATTTAATAAATAACTACCCCCAAAAGAGCAACTCTTTGTTTACAGTCCCACTAACTTTGCAGAGGAACTTTCATACTTTCACAGTAATGACTCACAGAGTATTTGGACTTGACAAATAATATCCCCTCTCTTCAGTCTTTTGTTAATGCACTGAGTCCACGAGTGAGGCTTCTTGATTCATGTGTAGCAACACACTGTCAAAAACACAAACTTGAGTATGTAAAGAGCAATCTGTGTTTGTCTGGCTCGGTACAGGACACAGCAGCTGTTGCCACTGATTGGGCCAGAGTTATTTTTACATCATCGGACTGTAAACTACACAGGCATCCCAATATGCTAATCCTCTTTCCTGACGAAAACCTACATCGCTGATTTAAAAGGAACTCAGGTTGTAAGTGTTGAAGTACAAGCAGTTTGAAGATAGGGAACTCCTCTGTCCTTCCTGTCTGGTACCAGTCGCTGATGTCTGTGGCAGGGCCCTGTTGACGATGATCACCATGGTTTCTGCCAGAAAAAGGCCAATCCTTCAGGACCCTGATGTTTAATGGGATCACACCTACAAATTAGCACTGATGACAATGCTGTTTTCCTGTAAATGACACGGTGGTTTCGCCCTCAGCCATGTTTGTTTGTTTGTTATCCTGTCTGTTTGTCTGTCATATTTTAAAGCAGATTTAGACAAACCTTTATACACATACAAGTTACAGCCATCAGGAAACACTGATAGAAATGGATCAAATATGTGTCTGATTTAGCAGTGTATCAGACTCTGGGAAAAGTTATCCTTCAACAGGTCTCTCCATCATACTGTACTTTTTCTAGTTGAATTTGGTGCATAGATAGCAACTGCTACTTGTTAGTAGGTATTCAGTTTTTTTTTCTCCAGTCCCCAAATCCTCCAAAAATCAAATATCTATCCATCTTGACCTTTGAACTCCTCTTTGGTCATCAGTTAGAGAAAAAATAGTGGCATGTGTTTGTAGCCAATTTCTGGGCCCCACTATGGAACACTCCTGGTGTTTTTCCAAAACCTCACCTTGCAACTTTAACCTGCACCTGATATGACTCTGTCCTGTTCTTACATATGTTCTAATTTTTCAAGCTAAAATATGCAAACGTTGCAGTTCTACTAGACAAACCGTGTTTTTAAAAAATAAATACTTTTAGATTCCCTAGATTATTTCTACATATTACACAATTCCTAACAGACACTCTACAGCATTGTTGTCATCAATACTCTCTAGGATAAACAATAATGATAGTACTAATAATGATGATGATGATGATGATGATGATGATGATGATGATAAAAACAGACGACTGACAAAGACTGACTGACATTCACTTGTCATGTTGGTGACACCTGTACGGTCGACAGACGCAAGATTTTGTCGTTTCACCAGTCTGCCAGGACGACCCGTTCTTTATGAAAATATTATGAGAATAAAACAATGATGTCGTTTTATTCCATTGTCTCCGCCGTAACTTGAAGGGTAAACTCAGAGTGACAAAGTAGGTTAAGATCGCTGCTGTGCAGCTCTACAGCCTGTGTTGTAGCAGCAGCAGCAGCAGCAGCAGCAGCAGCAGTGCACTTGCACAGGACTTACCAGAATTTATATCGAGGCATGTTTTCATGCACCATCACTGTTTCCTCTTCACAGAAGTCGGACTGCCGCTGTGGTGTCGCCACGCCGCTTCCCTCAAGGCTTCTTTGGTGTGAGGTCCCGCTGCATCGGTGCTGCACGAAGTCTTCTGCGGAAAAGCTGGACGGCGTTGTGTGGAAATTTTCAGCAGCAGCAGCAGCAGCAGCAGTGGCTGAGATCAGAAACACAGGCAGCACTCACCTCCAGTGTGTGGCCTTCACGATGACGTAATGCGGGATCTCTCCGCTGACGTCACCGTGGCCCGACTGCAAAATGTCTCATGAAAATAAATAAATAAATAAAAACATTTTTGTGATGTCATCTTAGTAAGATCTGTATCCTGTCAACTTGAGTAGCAATACAATCACTGTATGATACTATACTACAATACATTTACATTTTACTAGGGTATTACTATAATAGATATTACTGATTATATTACTATAGCACCAATTTTAATATTATATTATAGTATATATTAAAATATTTATATTATTGCTGTCATTATTGCATCGTTAGTTTGCACACTAATTAGATTCAGTTTTTACCTTTAGAATCTGTAGGTCCGCCCCTGATCCATTGTAATGCAATTAAAATAAAACCATTAAAAAAAAATCTAATATCTTTAGACGTGTTTTACCATCTTTTACTTAAGACTTTTTTTCAATTTTATTTTTCATTTTTCATGAGAATTGTATCATCAATTCCAGTTATCTTCATAAAGATCTTTTGGCCTGAGAGAATGTGTGTGCTTTGTGATTATGTTTTAATTACTTTTGTGTGTATTCATGCAATGTAAATATTTATATGATGTCAGTACATTTTATTTGTGCTGCACTGAAAAAAATGTGCATGTATTATGCTACAACAAATTCATAGGCACATGCAGGTTCCTATGGTGTTGTGTGTACGTACTCTGGTTTGGGACACAGGAACCACTGAGCCATTGTTCAGTCTTATCAGTTACATCTGCTTTTCCTACAGTGGCATCTGCTTCACAGACACGTGAAAACGTGTGTGTTCTCCAACAGCCTATGGATTACATGAGAGACAAAGCAATGGGTGAGAAACAATACATCATACACATCAACCAACCAAACGTTCTTTTATTGAATGTGTAGCCGAGTCACACCCTTCAAACAAAGGCACCAATATAGTCCTGAGGCTGCTGCTGACACTGACTGCTGAACACTGATAGAGTTCTTGAACAGACACTGATGAACAGCCTAATGTAGCACTGATACTGCGGTTTTGAACAGTCACTGGTGCACTAGAAAAGTCAGTGGAACATCTGAACTTGTCCATGTCCATTTAAACAGTTACAGGTATCAATAAACTCATTAAATATTAGAAATTTTTAAAACAAATGTTTTATATTTTATTAAATGTGTTTCTAAATATATTATGTACATTTAGAGTTTTACTATAATGTATTATTATTATTATTATTATCATTTTTCTTGTTGTTGTTGTTTTTTCCGGCGTTCTAACACAACCACTGGTATTCTTAAACATTTAGTTTTAATTTTTAGCAGTCACCTTGAACAGTCCCTGATACTGTGGTTTTGAACAGACGCTGTAACGCATCAACAGTCTGTGGTGCTCTTGAACGCAACTCACTCACTCGGAGCACAGCCCCCTGTTGCTTAGCGACCGCTACTTGAGATTGACAGAAACTTTACTGGACCACTTCTAAAGACACTTTTCCAAACAAAACAAAACAACGATCTGCACACGACAAAACGCAACGTCTTCACACCGTTGCACAGAGACGAGCTGCGGCTGTGATGACAAGTAGCTTGGCAGCAGCCAAAGAAAGCTGACGGAGAACCATTTTCTCCAACCTCGCTTTCACTTTCTGCGGTGACGACCCACAGTGCACGGTTTTATCCTGAGTTCTGACTAAGTTGCAACGATGCCGGATGTGGAACCTCTCAGATACCCATCCAGAGAAGGACCGGCCAGTCAACCAGGTGAGGAGAACCACTGTTTCACTGGAGGGTTCAGTTAAAAACCCTAGTTACTGTAAATGTGTTGTCAGTTTAGCAGAAACATACAAATATAATTTACAAAATATGTAGGTACTTGAAGTCAGTAACATAAAAAAAACAAACCGTCAAATGTCAGCATCAACAAATGCAAAATAGTCACAGAAAACAGCATGTAAATCAACAAAAATGACCAACAAACAATGGGAAACTTTCAACTATGCAAGTGGAAAATAGAAAAAATCTTTATGTAAAAGGTTTTTGTAAAATTCGGTGATGAAAGATAGAACAAATACCTACACAGTACTCATCAGACTAAACTGACTGTCAAATTATATTTGAGCTAGTTTTAGTTTTTAGTTTCCTAATTTGGTAATTAAAAAAAGATATGGTCATTAAAAAACCAAAGTAATTTAAAAAAGATATGGTCATTAAAAAACCAAAGTGTCCAGTGCAGGAATACTGTGTGATGCTGTAACTCTAATCTCTAATATCTCAGGCCCACTGATTGCTGATTGGCTGTCAGACTCACATGGGTCCACTCTGTGGCCATAATACACCCTGCCATTATATAGGGCTAATTCATTCCACCGTTGACAGACTCCCTTACACGTTGCCACCCCACCTGGTTCTCACAGTGTGTATTATTTATCCCATCCTCTTAGCAACACAGTTTCCATCCAGCCATTTTTTTTCTTTTTAATTTTACTATTGCTGATGTAATGATTGGTGAGAGAAACCCTGAACCAGATCTATAGTTAATGTGTTGGATGTTTGCCTGTGTTTACAACACAAATTATTTAATTTTGCTCTACTGTGCTGTGCACAATAAACAGCGAGCTGTACTGAAGGATCTTATCAGCCTCCCTTCACTCCCCATGTGATGCTGCTGATAAGACCCTGATAGAACCACTCCTTTTGCATGTCAATGGAACTGTAGCCATTATGGTCCACTAAGATGTGATCTGTTTGCAGACATGAGATTAAAAACAGTGCAAGAAACCTATCACCGTAAGGTCACAACTAAGAAGAAATAAAAAAAAATAAAATAATGATTGCCCTTTAAGTCGCAAGTCTTTCCTAAATGTGGGTGTGTATTTAAAACAAACACCAGGCAGAGGTTATTTCATAAAGGTGACATAAGGTCACAGTGTGTATAAAGTGTTAATTCTTGTGTTTTTATTCATTTTCCCTCAGCTTTTTGGGTGGAAAATAGATCCAGTAGGTGGCAGTGATGCAGCTCAAAAGATGCCAAGGAGAGGAATGGGGGTGGGATTAATGCACCTTTGCAAGCTTTGGGCAGGATTTAAAATTTTAAGAAATAAACCTTTAAATTAAACGTTTAAAAGTTCAAACCGTTTTTAGTTCATTTTTATATTAAATTAAAGTTTCTGTCAGAAAATAATACTTCAGTCAGTCATAAAGTTTTCAGGATCAGAATGCCAAACCAATGAACCAATGAATGATGAATATTTTACAAAGTTGTTTACATTGTTGTCGTCATGACCTTAGTGCAGTACTTACAGTATCTATGTCAGATGCAGGGCTGCTCTCTGAAGGCAGACATATTGGGTGTCCTTTATATACATCAGTTGTCAGCAGAAACATTGAGGCAGTAAAAAAACATTAAACATTGTTAAGCATTAAAATTAAAATAATATATATGTAAAAGTTGCTGTTTCTTGCACGCTGTATCTAAAAATACATGTTGCATTCTGCAACATTCTACCTTTTTATTGGTTTTGAATTAAAAAAAAGTAAAAGTAAATAATGCATCATTTAATTAAGCATTATTCCATGGGTGAATGTACACGTACTATTTCGGTCTCCACTATTTCTGTTTGTTTTTATTCAAACACGTATTTAATCGGTCTACATTATTGTACAGTTGTACCTTATCTGCAGCCAGATGGCGTCCTTTTACCACCGAGAAAAACACGCCTCGGGTTTGTCTGGAGATCCTCGCCTGTCGTTGTCCCTGTTCTTCCACTGATGCCTCCAGTGTGTTGCAGTCTATACATATTAAATCACAGAAACGAACAGTTTTCACAGCCAAATAAATTTTAGTAATTACTTTTCAAAATAAACCCTAATGAAGCAGTGTGACAAAAACTTAGTTGTTTTTATTTTATCACTGAGTGGATTGTCCCTGTGTGTCTGTGTCTTCCTTGAAAATATATTTATTTTAGGATAATTCAATGGTGTGAGGTGAAAAAAGAGTGTTTTTCTCTGTTTCCTCATCTTCCTGCAGACCTGGATGTGGTTTCCTCCGGTCGACGTCGCACTTGTGCTTTGCTCAACAGTCCCTCGCCATATGTCAGCAACGCTATTTGCCATATGCAGGAGCTGAAGACTGCTGTGGAAAATTGGTGTCAACAGGTAAACTGATGGCAGATGTCAGCTGACCCAAACATTCTGAAAAGAGAGAGAGAGACACACAGAGAATGAAAAAACACCTTAAAAAAAAAACGTTTTTTCCCCCTTTTGTTTTGATCACACCTTAAAAAAAAACAACGTTTTTTCCCCCTTTTGTTTTGATCTAGTGTGGACAATATCGAGCGCAGTTTGACCAGGAAAAGCAGCCATACAAGAAATTTTTAAGGTGACCTTTTTTTTATTTTTTTATTTGGTTTTCATTTGCTGCTCTTTGTGCTGTTTCAAATGTGACAGCAGTTTAACTGTTTCAACAGATTCCAACCCAGAGAGCCCGACAGTGAATCAGTGATGTCAGAGCTGTTTGTGGAAGGCGTTGCAATTAGTGCAAGAGGTAGACAAATAATGTGTTTTCAGTCATTTCTTAATGATTTCCTCTCAATTATCCTTGTAGCAGAGACAAGCAAACACTGGCCCTAATGCTCATGCAGATAATAGAGCAGCACATTAAGTCAGAAACTCTCGTTTTAGATGATGTTTCATTTCTTGTAGCAGTGACTGTGACAGTAATAGAGTCCTGCTTCACGTATTTCACTCCAGCTATAAATTCTCCACTGTGGTTGTGCAGATGAAATCCTGTAGATGAAAACATTCTGTTGCAAAACGGCATACCTAATGGTGATTTATATGATTTGAAAGTCAATATTTATATATATATGTGTGTAGTAACAGTGTATTTCATTCTGTAGAAACGTCTCCGTTGTCCTCGTTGTTGAGGAGAATAAATGATGTCCTTGGCGAGGTGATGTGTCTGATTGAGCGTCTGGAAGCCGATCGACAGTTTGCTGAGGAGGCGCTTCTCATCGAGAAGCAGAGGAAGAAATTCCTGGAGAACAAAGTTGACCGTTTGTCACTGTGGAAGCAACAGGAGTGTTCCTCCGTCGTCCAGAAAGGTCAGTTATTTTCCTATTGTCCCTCTGTGAGGCCGTCCCTCGTGATCGCACCACTCACTTTCCCCTCAAATCCTCTTGCAGCACACGAGGCTTGTGTCAGAGACATGAGCGATCTGAAGATAAAGCTGAAACTTGAAAAAGAGAAGCTCCATCAGGTGCAAAAGACACTGTCAGACACTGAGATGCTGAACCACAGATTACAGGAGGACATCAACTTTGCCAAGAAACAGATTCCCATTGTAAAGGAAAACCTGGATCTGCAGGACACCAAAATAAATCAAATCAACACAGTGAAAGCAGAGGTAGCTGCTGTTGGACTGACAGAACATTTTTCATTCTATAAACAATGTTCAAACATCTGGCTCTGGGAATGCAAAAGCTGAGAAAGTGTTTTTTGACCATTTTCCTTCTTTTCTTGAGGCTGAAGAAATGTATTTGAAAGCACAGAGTGAACTTCTGAAGGTTCAGAATGAACTGAAAGTGATGGAGGACGATGCCAGCAATGAAAAAGCATTACTGGATGATGAGCTGCAGGAGATGAAGAACCAACTAGCCAAGAAGTCGTGAGTAATAATTTATAGCAATTAATACTTCATTATTATTATTAATTATGTAACAGTAACTATATGTTAAGTCCAGAACAGGATAAAAGACAAATATATCTTGAGGTAAATCTTGAGATTTGAGTTCGATTCCATGTTTAAAACAAGTCATGGCTGTGTGAGGAAAAATCAATATATGATGAAAACCACTGTGGGTGAATCTTAACACTGAACCACTAACTTATTATCAAATGTTCTTTTTTTCCCCTCAGGGAGGATTTAAACCAGTTAGAAAAACTTGAGGAAGATTTAAATGCTGAGATAGTTGCTGCTGATAAAACTGTTGCTCTTACAGAAGAAATGTGTGCGACCTTAAGGCAACGTATCCCAGAGTTGACCGAGTCTGAGAAAAATGAAAAAGATCAGGTAAAAATTTCACATCTATTTTTAAATTTTAAATCTTTTAATTTGTTTAGACTTTTAATCAAACCCTTCCATCACAGATTTCGGTCCTGAAAGTTAAAATACAGGATGAGATGCAAAAGAACAAGAAGCTAAGTGGGAAAATAGGTTCACTGGAGGAAGCTGTGGAGCGATCTGTGAGTATAAACACAAAAGAAACCACAGTCCCTGAACACCTCTTCAGGTTGTCGCTGCTGCTTTTCTTCGTTATACTCAGACTGAACGTCTTGAGTTCATTGAGTAGAGCATGGCATGCAATTGCCAAGGTTGTGATTGGACTCTCACTGGTGCTGTGCATGCTAATAATGGTTCAATCCACGGCACAGTGAGGTGTTTTCACAGTAAAGTGCATCCACTCAGCAGCGTGCTGTATGTGATGTTATCCACAGAGACTTAAGGGGGAAGCAGAGGTTTCCTGCATAAAAGAGCAGCTCCAGACAAAACGCTGTGCTGCTGCAGCTCTCCGCAAGGAGAGCATGGAGTATGAGCAGAAAGTGGAGGAATACGAGAGGAAGACGACCGAGAGGTACAGAGGAGTTGACACATCCTTGGGTTCAGACGTTGGCATAACTCAAGGATTTGGACAAACTTTATCTGTGTTTTTTTTTACTCTATATTTTATGAAGTGGTAACTTTTAAGTCTGCTCATTTAGTCATTTCCAGCTCAGTCTCCACTCTGCTTATTTCCCTGTGTGTGCATTCAGAGGTTTCTGCTGTTCACTCACCAATAACTTCTGTAAGTTGTCAGGCCCATTGGGAGAAAACTTTTTTTTTGTTTTAAGTATCATAAAACACCATTGAGAAATATTACATTCGCCTCCAGTATTTTTATACAACTTAAAACAAAATTATAAACTGCTGAAAATAGCAGATATATTTGGTTTGAAAGACATAACTTTGTCGTTCTGCAACAGCAAAAAAATCTGTCACCACACAGTTTTGATTAGAGCCAGACAGAATCTATGAAAGTCAAAGGGAAAAAATCACAGACTGAGACAAAAAAGTTTGGCAGCAGAACCAGACCAAACTGGTCTTGGTGATATTATCCAGTCCTGCGACCCACTAAATGTATCCCCATGACTCAATTAGAGCTCCAGACCTGCTGTTCTAAAGCATCCTCTTTTTATAGGTGTTACAACCCACTGTAGCACACTGTGTTTGTTTACATTACTGTGCGGTCGTTGTTAGTGAAAAAGCAGTGGCACAGATGCGCGCGGAGACAAAACAGATGCTCCAGAAAATCATTGACAGTGATGAGCAGTGGGAAAAAGCCAAGGAGGAAGTGACCCAGATTGTAGCCAAGCACAGCGTCGCCCGGGCTAAGCTGCAGGAGCAGGAGAAACTCACCTTCCAGCAGGAACAAAAAGCCAGGGTCAGGACCAACACAGCCTGTGTACAACGTACATGGAGTCTGACATTTTAACTGCTTCCTCTCAGTATTACTCACTGCCTTCTGTGTGCTCCCCAGAAGGAGATTGAAAGCCTGAAGAAAGATCTGACAGGACAGATAACTGCCCTGGAACTGCTGAAGGTGAGTTCATGAGGCGCTTCAAACTATTCACTCAGAGTTGAGGGAAGAAATATGTCGTCACAAAGCTGAGATGCAGATGGATTTGACCGAATTTAATCAGATTTCTGCAAACGTGTTCACTCCGCACGGGCTGTAAAAGTCCACAGCCACGGCGTGTTGTAACCGGAGCTTCACAAATCCAGACGTTTGTATTGATTTGTAATTTTTCACCCTACGCCGTGAACTGATCTCACCTTGTTCCTGTCATAAAACCCATGATGATGATTAAGGTTTGACCCGTACATTTCTTCTCCATCAGGATCAGTGTGCAGATCTGAAGGAAGAGCTTGAACGACACAAAATCAGCTCCGAGCTGACCAATCACAGGCTTCAGAAAGAGTTTGAAAATGTCTCCTCAGCAACAAAAGCTCTAGAGACAAAAATAAAGGTGATTTTTTTATTTAGTCGTAGTTGAAGTGTTAGTCAGTCATACAAACAAGTACCATCAATATACAGCAACACAAAGTACATGTGGACTGAACACGACACAGGTAGGAACATGCTTAATAATCTGTCCTAATAATAATCTGTCCGTCTAAACTGTAGAGAGGTTTGGCTGCACTACTGAAAACAACAACACAAAGACACATTTTATCAATTTAAATTCATTTGTAACCTTGAAAATAAAAAAAAAAGAGTTCACATTCATAAAATGGAAAGTAAAGTATCATCATCTCAATTTTCAATTTTCCTTTGATTAGAAAATCAAGAAAGTGACAGAAGATTTAGAGAATATTCAACAAGAACACAGGAACACATTACTCGACCTTGAGCGAGAGAAAAAACTCAGGCACCAGCACCTGGAAGCTGCGCAGGTAAGAAGTCGATTTTCTGATTTTGTTTTTAAGTGAAATAACTTTGAATAAAAGTCAGTTCTGCAGACTTTGTTTTAAACATTCCTTCTGTTTTTTGGGGGCGGATTTTTGCCAGGATTTACACACTGCAACTGTAAAGAGATATGAGGAAACTCAGCACAGAATCGCTGACCTCATGAAGAAGACCAAAGAATACCAAGAGTCTTCGGATAAAATGGAACAAATAGTTGAAAGCATGCCAGGAGTCATAGAAGAACTTCAGTAAGATTTCTGCCTCTGAGGAAACGCAGTGTTGCTGTGATTAAGAAAGTGTCTGGAACTGCTAAAAATGTTCATTAGTTCCAAGTAGAAATCTTAAAGTTGTTGATAAAACGAACATCAATCTCTCTTGTATTTGATCCTCAGAAACTCAAAAATGGCGACTTAGTTCATTTCATTTCTGTGGCAGGATCTGAAAACATGATTTGGAAAGATACAAATGACTACCTTCGGTTATTGTGCGTGGGTGTCTGACACTTCTAATTAAAATGGGGCACAATTGGGATTTTGATGATTTAATTTAATTTGAGCTTCGTGTCTTGTGGCTCCTTAAACACAGTCCCACCATAAAATACTGTTTATTAATTTGATGTATTCGATATAAAAAAAGGCTTTTTATATTTATATTTTTTATATATTGTTCTTGCAGAAGTGTGTTTGATTCGGTGGATTTCCAGTACAAATCAGCTGTTCTCATCATGAGCACCTTACAGGCTGATAGGAACGAGTGCCAACAACGAACACGGAGATCAGTGCAAACACACACTGCTCATGTCAGAGCACGAAAAAAGAAAATGGCAGAGATGAAGGTGAGAACTTTTTTTTTCTTCTTCTTCTTTTTCTCCCTGTGACTATACTGTACAGCGCGCCGTGTGCCTTTCATATAGCGTGGAGTCGGAGTCGGGCTGTTAAAAAACATCTCATTGTTTATTTGTTTGTGGATTAGTGTCAGCACATTGCTTGTCACAATACTTCCCTTAAGATGCAGAGAAAAGAGCTGCGTGCAATTAAAATTACAAGCCATGGCCATCCTGTTTAAGTGCTTTTCCCACAAATGACAACTCACTGTTGTTATAGTCTTTTGTCTGGACGAATTTGATGATGCGTGTCGCGGTGAGAAGCTTTGCTGTTTTGTTACCTGTGGGCCAAACATTTTCAATAGCAATTTCCAAACGCACGCATATATCCACAATATCAACTAAGAATTCAATCAGTATCCTTTTCATATTAACATCACAAATAGGTTGTTCTGAAAAAGCCGTGCACAAAAATGGGATGTATTTGAAACAGTCCTTTGTAAGAGAAGCCCCTGTTTATTGTAGGTTTTCATCTGCAGGATTATCAGCCCCAGCCAGAGCCTCTTTGCTGATGGGGGTTTCACATGGCTTATCTAATGTGAAATCGCCATGTGGTATATAGTTTCATTAAACGGTGATCAAGAATGCATTAGTTCAAAACAAGAAAAGGCAATGGAGCTTAAGCCGCCATGCATCCAAGTGCAGCAACTTTAAAGAAGTTGTTGGTGTGAGACAGTTTAAGAATTAGAAGTCTTCCTCATAGACAACTCCCATTAGCTGGATAAAAATTAGCCATGCAAAAAAAAACACTCCACTTCCTTTCACTTGATGAAATAAGATGATACAAGAACAACAATGTCTCCTGACAAATACAGACATTACACTGAGTCTAGTTCTCAGAGAAATGGTCACTGGTGGACTGGTGTAAGGAACACATCACATCCACATTAGCATAACATAATAAGCAGGGAGTTCACTGTGCATGAGGTGCACGGAGGCACACCCCAATAGTATGGAAATACTGACCTGAATAAAAATGTCCTCTCTGGCCACATCATTAGGTCAGCTTGTTGTCAAATAACAGATCAGCCAATGAAACTGAGCATCAGAATAGATGACAACAACGAAGACATTGGTCTGTGCAAAAACTGCCGATCAACTAGGAGTCACAACTATCACGGTCACATCACTCTACATCATAAATAAAGTTATATATATATATACATAAAATCTGTATAATACTATGAATGAACAAACAAAACAACTGAAAATAAAATAAAATTTGAATTCTTATTTACATGTAGTCACGGGCCAGATGCAAGGTATTTGTGGGCCGCTAGTGGCCCCCAGGCCCAATGTTTGAGACCCCTGCTTAAAATAAAATCTTTCTACAAACAAGAAAGCCTAACGACGTTTTTCAAAATAACTTTAGTTTTAATTTTACGACCTTACACCAACCTATCAGATGTCTGACAGTATAAAAATAGATGTCGACCAGCTAAACGTTTAAGTGCCAACCAATTAATCTACTGCTAATTGTGATTTGAGCGAGCAGACTGATGAACCCGCGCGCACATCTGTACGGCCTTCAGCTTTCATGAATGCATCTGGTTTTCTGATTTGATCGGGGCTTGTCGTGTGGCGAGGACAAAGTAAACAATGCAAAATGCCGACGCAATCAGTTTCTTATGGGCAATGAAGTGTAATTTGTTCCATTTACACTTCACAACGGCGTCAGATGGGCTTTGTCAGTGCTGCATGGAGTAATTAAACCTGAAATCAATAGCAGGCATTTGTCATGTTTACAGCCCCTCTTTCTGCTGGGTTAAACTCATCACTTTAGTGCTGTTCTGTTTTACTGCAGAGACACACTTCATTATGTCTGCAGGTACTGTTGAGATATTCACCAATCACATATCCACTACTTGGGAAACACTTCTCAAATGAAAGAGGTGCACGCAGGAAGACACACTGGCTGTGATTTATTTGCCTGATTTGACAGAGAAGCTGTCCGTTGTTGTGTGGTTTGGTGTAACGGCGGTGTAATTAACAGTACAAATAAGGAATGCATGTGTCGTACCGTGCCGTATTGTATTGTACTGTAGTGTAGTGTAGTGTAGTGTATACACAGGGCAGGTCAATGTCAAGTCCGATGTACATTCCACCTGGCCCCCGTGGTTTTTCCATGTGGTGCTTTTTATTGTGATCTCTCCTGTACACAGTGGTTCCACTTCCCTGTTCTGTCTAGAACATATTCCTTCTATTGCCTACGTGCTTCATTGTGCATTATGACTGTATTGATGTGTGTGACCATCCGTTTTATATGATATATTTTAAAAATGATGACTCGGTAAGCGTGGTCAGCTACCAACTCATTGGTTGAACAGATTCAAAGTAATAAGTTAATAGTTTTTTTTTTGCTCTTTTTTATTTTTAATATTACCGTCAGAAAAAAAAATTTGCTTTTATTTATGTCTATGTTTGGTGATTTGGCCTTTGACCTGTTAACTTTTTTTGCTACACTGTCAGCTAATACTTTAAATATTGTTTACCTTTTAGCTACACTTTTAGCTATTTCTTTATTAATTTTTATTACTGTATTTTGGATACTGTCATTTTGTTTTTTTAATATTTTAATATTGTTATTTTCCCAGTATTACTATCATTACATTTTTCATACAACAGTAAACGAGTTTATATTTAGCAATTTTAAGCTCATTATTTTGTCGTACGTATATCCAGCCAAACTGGAAGCTGGATAGAGGACCTGTGTTTTGGCTTTTGTATTTAAAATAATTTCTGTTTTTGGATAGCCTCTGCTATTTATAGCTGTGTTGGTTGGCGTTATCGGACATTCAGTGCATAAAAAAAGTTTAATGGTCTGAATAGGATCTACCCTAAACTTGGTGGATTGCAATTTTAATTAAGAGAGAATTAAGAGGAGCAGTGAGCTGCTGTAGTGTTATACATTGGCCTCAGTAGACGGATGAACCAAGAGTGAAGTACCACAGTAGTACATGCAGTACAGTCCTCAGATTGGTACAAATATCCTTCTTAGTCAACATATATTTTTACCTTTGCTGGTATTTTCAGAAGCTTTTGATTATTTCTCCCCGTCTCTGTCTCTGTCTCTGTCTCTGTCTCTCCTGGTGTTTGTGTGTTTACACAGGAATTGCTTCAAATCGCCCTAAAGGAAAACAAACAGCTGGCAAAAGAGTACGAAAGTATGAAGAAGTCTCTGATGAAGGCAAAACAAGAGGACGTGTCGGCGCAGATCAAGAGGAACAGTCAACACGGATCGTTTCTTTATTACAAACAGGTAACATGCCTCCATATAAACAAACCTCAATTTAAGAAAAGTAAAGGTGAAGTGCAACAAAAAATAAAATCAAAACCAAGTTTTGTTATTTCTGTATTTAACTCTTAATTTCCTTTTTTTCCTTTTAACATTAAGATAGCATTTAAAATCTATGCCTGCAAAACATATTATGTTTTGGAAAGAGGGGCCAAAAGGTCATTGACATAACAGTCCAATAACTATTGTTGAGGTTGTAGTTACAATTTTCACCATCCAGGTTGAATGAATATCTCATTCTGGGGACAGTCGGCCATTTTGTGCCTGTTATCCCGTGTATTACGGCTTTAAAAAGTTCAAATATGTTCTATGACATCCAGTCTCTGCTGTTAATCTTTCATGTTTTGTTTTTTTTCTAATCTGTGTTTCTTCTTTTTTACCATGGGATAAGTCTTCTTTGCATGGGCAGTAATTTAGGGAGCGTTTCAGCTGGGGAGCCAGTGAGGAGGTTACTGCAGCAATCTCATAATGATTAGATAAGTTGAGAGGAGGAGGATGATGGATGTGACATAATGTAATGATAACTATGTGGTTTTGCCACCAAGGGGAGTAAGGCAAGAGGTTGATGGTACATGCACATACCATAACTTTTTTTTTTCAATATAGACTTAATTATTAGTGCGATACAAAATGTTCCTCATCCTCATCTCACCAGACCTTTTTCAGATTAGACAAAGAACAACCGTCCGCTGCTAAAATAGCATCCGGGTTGTGGACGAGTTGACAGAGAGAAAACTCCACAGCATTTTAATCTCCAATCTTTTCAGTTTATGACACAGTTTAAGAGGAACAGAATCGCACACGACAGCCATAACATCAGACAGAAGCCATGTTGCTCCTACAATTTAAAAAAACACATATTATTCATTCCAAAAAAAAAAAAAAAGACTAATACCTTTACTTGAGCAATTCCTCATCTAACTGCATGAATGTTATCAAGTGAGAAATGCATGCAAAAATAAAATCCTGTGGACAGGATTCTCCACGCTCATGATCAAAGCCTGATTTTCTTTTACTCTGGGTTCAGCCTTCACCATTTTTGTTTGTTTCAACTCTAACACTTCCACAGCCTCTGCCTCTCGTCGAGTGTTTCATGCCTAAATTTAGTTTTTATAACAAGCTTATAATCAACAATGTTTCTGAAATGTGGAGGCAGGGCCGTTACATTTAATCTGATTCATACAGCAGCGTTCTCCTTTCTCTGCCAATCTCCCATTATCCTCATCATGTCTGTCTGTCTATACTGTGATCACACTTTCATTTTATTAGTTTATATATTGTGGTCTCCATAAACAATTCATGCTCAACACTGACAGGATTAACTGAGTTTAAAACATGGGTTCATATAATCTTTTGTCACCTGTGTACGTCAGGTGATTTGTTGAAACCGTTCTTAATTCAACACCAGCCACAGTATTATACAAAATGAACTGCCATAACATGAATTAAATGTTTAAATTGATCTTGCCAGTGTTATTACACATTAGATGATAAATTGAATATAAAAATAGTAATCGTTTTTTGTGACAAAACTTACAATTGTTGTGGGAATTATTAAAAAATCATTTGTTATAAATTGATTTTATCAAATAGTAATATTTGATAAAATATGACAATTTTTCTTCTGCCTTCTAAATTCATAGATTGCTGCAAACACATTGTACAATCCTGCTGTTCTATGGTTTACTATGAGTGGTTAATAAAATGAAGGGGAGAAAAGTAGCAGGTTTACAAGGTTTACTGAAATATTTAGTAAAACAACAATCAAGTATTTGTATGTGCACAAACACAACAGCAGGGTTGCATCAATGTTGCACCAAAGATGCAGCAACATGAACACACAGATTAGACCCTCTCTTGGAGGTATTTTAAAGCAGAATTACCCATTGTTTAAGTCTTACACCTAACTCTCATTTGACCCATATAACATAAAGTGTGAATTGTTGTATTCTGTCCGCCCCTGTTTTCCAAATGTGGGCCATACGTTGGTCATAACATGGTCACATGAGCCAGAAATATCAATAAGGAAGATATGTGGGTCACATTTTGGGCTGTTCTACAAGTGGGTCACTTCATAGTGGAATTAAAGCCCTGTTTTTGCTGCATCACTGCCGGAAGTGTCCCACATATGACTAACATCGGCGACTATAAATACCACCTTTAAAGGTAGCTGGACTTTAGAGGCAGATTATTTAACTGTCCTAGGATAACACACATGCTGATTCTTTCAAAGTTCGCAATAGAACAAGTAGTGTAGGCACAGTATTAAAGTTTAAATTTAAAATGCAAAGCTGTGCCTTTGTTAAACAAGAGATATGTGAAGTTAATTGGCATCTGTTAGCACAGCGTCTGCACCTCTCATACAAATCCTCTCCAATGTACAGTACATGTTAACATTGCTTTGTTTATGTGGCGGCTTTCATCTCTGGGCTTTTAACAGGGAGCACCATAAAGAGCATTCTTGTTATTGTCTTTCCTTCAGGAGCTGATGACTGAGCTAATTCGCTTTAGTTTTCAATGCACTGGGGAACACATTGCCAAGCAATGATAAGCTTTGTAGGAAGAGTGGAGAGATGGAGGAGGAAGAAAAGAAAAGCAACGGCATCTATCAGAATTTAAACCTCTTTGCTCGAAACTGTGTTCAAATAATAAAGCAAGCAGCATGTCTTTCCAAGAGACTAGGAATAATTTCTGGTTTCAGTGGGGGGTTCATGACTCTGTGTGTATGTGTAAAATATGTCTTGAGGGGATTGGTATAAAGTTAAACTGGGTGAAGTAGAAATATTTTACTCATCAGCTTTGCAGTCACAGAGTTTGCCTCGGCTAGAACAAAACTGCTGAAGCATTTAGAGAAAATTAACCCCCCATCCTGGCAGCCAGATGTGACTGGATTCTGATGAGTGCACACGAGTGGGCAGAGAAACCAAGAGACTGTGAAATTCCTGTCAGGCCCGTGTACTGCAGAATGGGCTATTGACTGCTTTCTCTATTCCCCTCCATCATTCTTCTTGAACACTGCCATTAATTTCCTCTCCTGCCTTACCAATTCCTTTTCTCTGCCTTCTCTCCCCCTAGCTCTCTTTGTTGCAGAAGAGGATGCACAAAGCTCTGGTGAAATACTTCAAACGACGCAGCCTCTACAGCCAGGCTGAACTGGACCGGTGCCAGGCTCTCTCCCAAGAGACCAAGCAGAAAATAAAAACAGCCCAGGTACTGGTACATATACATGTAAAACAGGCAGGAAAACTGCACACAGCGTCGCCATTGGTTTGAAAACCCAAGTGCTTTTAATTCAGCGTTTATAATTATCCAGCTCCATGGTGGACCCTCACTTCACTGTTATGGTCGATTTCGTTTTGAGTCTGGTCTGACTCAGTTGTCTTCTGTCGTCTTTGTGAAACACGGGCAGACAGACAGACACTGTGTTGAAGCTAAAGAAAAACCTCACTTCCATTACAGTCCATACATGAGACATCCAGCTGATGTGATGGATGGTGTGTCTTGAACAGGGCCTGGGCTCTGACCCCACGTCTCTGGAGATAACTTCATACATACGACGTGTACGATGTGCGTTTAGGTCACATCGTAATAACATCTAAAGCTGTTTTCTGTTTAGCCCGCGACGTTTCTTTTCACTCCACGTCTATTTTAGAGCGACAAAAATAGTTGACGTCTGTATTACAGCCTCCCCTTGTAGGGTGAGAAAAATGTCCTCCCGTCTGCCTCCGAGCTTATTCTACAAGGTTGAGAAGTAAGACTCTGACTTCAATTAGATGATAATCGCTGTCTAATCTGTGCTGTGACGTGAGATGAGGTCAAAGCGGACGTGGGGACAGTGATGAATCTTTATGAAATGTTCCGTCCGGCCTCAGAGCAAAGGCAGGAAGCATGCAGCCATAATGTGGATCACTTTATCACTCCCTACTAACTGTAGGACTTTTCTTACAGCCACTGGCATTAGTATTGGTAAATATAAAGTTGCTCTCCTGGTCTCCTCAGCAGGTGGTGCTGTTTTTATAGTTAATTGATGGCTCAGGCACTATATATATATATATATAAAAAACATCACTGCAGATAAATATTCATACAGTGTGTAATGTTATATTTTTGTGCAGAGTCCACCCCTCAAACTGCAACTGTTTCTGTTGTTAAATAGTTTATCTGTCTGTATCTGTTACTGGACGCTGTAGGCAAATATGTTTTATGAATTTGTTTAAAGGATTTGAAATAAGTTTCCAGTGCAGTAAATGAAGTGGCCTTCATTTTAGTTTGTCCTCCTCTGGCCTGCTGATATGTTACTCTCTATATATATTTATATGTTTGTTGTTTTTTTTTTTGAAAGGTCTGTTTCAGACGTATATATGTTTGTTGTTTTTTTTTTGAAAGGTCTGTTTCAGACATATTTATATGTTTGTTGTTGTTTTTTTTGAAAGGTCTGTTTCAGACATTACAGGGAGCAGCCTTGTCTCAGTAGCCCAGCCTCAAAAGACCAACAGCTCAAGGCAGGGAGGTGTGGGGCACAGGGGGAGGAGCTATCACAGAGCTGCAGAGTGTGAAGGACAAAAGAGCTGGGGTATTCAAGCGCACCGCACCGTCACCCGTCACAGCTCAGCACAGGGCTCATCAGAGCAGGCAGCATTCACTTTGAACAGGCACAGTCCAGCTCAGGGTCTACACACACCATGTAGAAAAGCCTTTTATTAGTGGAAATAAATATCTTTATGAGTTTATAGGTGTGCTGTACTTAGGCAATCGGAATGGTTTTCTAAATTTCCGGAGCTTAAATGTGTAATTAAACTGACATTATTCTATATGATAGTATAATTGCAATAGTTTTTTTTTTTTGGGTGCTAAATGTTACTTTTAAAACACCGCCATTAGATTAGACATGAAGAATCAGAGTCCTGAGACTTTACTACTGAGTAAAGATAAGTCAAAATGTATTAATAGCAGTAGAAACAGGAGTTAAACCAGAGTGAGTCTTTGATTAGGCCTATACTAATCCATCATGTCCACTTAACCTCACGAGCAGAACATGGGAGAGGTCAGGTTAGTGCTTCATGGATAAAGCTGCAGGAATCACCAGCCAAATAGCGTTTTTCAGAAGAGTATCTTGAGGGGAGGAAGAGGCCGGGAAACCCTTGGGTTTGTGGGTGGGTGGTAGTGGTGTGAGTTTGGGAGGGTGTGGAGGGGGAGGTGGAAGTGAGAGAGATGGAGGGGGGGTTAGGGAGGCGGCTTGCTGTCATCCTGTTACACTCCTGCCAGAACTGGCAGTTCAGCTTTGTGTTCTGCAAGTTTACACTAGGGATGGCGTAATTGACAATGGCTAACAGCGGAGAGCAGTGCAGAGCCTTGTTGAATGGCCAGTAATGATTGGAGCAGACGCCCACTGCCCCAGTCTCGGGGGACGGTAATCCAAGATCCTGTTTCTGATATAATTGTTAGTCAGAGAATTTCTGCATGGCTAGTCGGGTTCAGATTCCCAAGCTGGTTGACAGTGCCAGGCAGTTTAATAGAAAAACTGGATGCTGAGGTTTTTAAAACAGAGAGGCACTGAACCTGGACATGGTTCACCAGGAGCCTCTTGTTCTCCCTCCTCACAAGCTGAGCACAAGATGATACCTCTCCTCCCACTACTGTACTGTATGGGATGCACACGGACGTGCATTATTTCCCTTTTAACAAAAACTGCACTTTTTAATTAGGGCTCCCTGCGTTTCTGTGTGGCCTTTTCTTTGAACAGGAGAGCTTGTCAGATGAAATCCACCTCATCTCTGCCTTCCTGCGCTCCCTGACAGATGACTCTACTACCACCGAAGATGCTGCGGTGGACAAACAAGGCCGTCCAGACGCCGCCGGATCGAAATAAGTAGATGCCTTCACTGCGGCCCACTGTAATTGAACATTCACCTGTACCAGACAACTTACTTACCCTAGCACGCTTCACTATTCCCTCCTCTTTACTTGCAGCAAATCCATAACAATGAAACAGGTGACTTTCATGCTGCTGTCAGGACTGATCTAATTTTAGCTGGGTGAATGATTGCAATTGGCTTTGCCTCATCAGATAATTAATCTATGTCACCATTAATTGGAAAAGAGAATAATTACAGGCAGTGTTGACAGAAATTCTACGCTTCTCCAGATTCCAACATCTAATTACAACTAGTGATTCCCTGTGACCTTAACTAGCATTTATAACACCTTGCCCACCTTGACCACACTCACGAAGACGTCAGTCTCCAAAAAAGTCCCCCCGTGTTTGTAAGGGCGGGCCACGCTTCTGCGCTCACTTCACTCTCCACGTTCTCCGAGAGCTGTCTCCCTCAATCACTTTTCAATATTCAATCTTAATTTTGTGGAAGTTTAGCATTTTCAATGAGCTGGAGATGAATGATTAATGAATAAATTTAAATGCTTCATTTTGTCCATGGATCATTAGTTAAGTCCTTTGTGGGAAGGACCTGAGAAAGGAGTGAAAATTATTGAGACATTAGCCTGAAGCAATCCAGGGGTAAATAGTGTGCACGGAAGGATGTTGTGTGTGCACTATCCACTGGCTTTTGTAGAAGAACCCTGGGGAAACACTGTTTTCAATTTGGAATCTTAACTGAATCACATTTAGTACTTGTGGAAAATTGATTTTTGTTTCATCACGGTGGTGCAATGTCATACTAATGGCAGACAACACTAATGTCTTCTCCGTGTGGCCTTTTAATGGTGTAGTGAAAATGTTTCCTGAAAAAAAACAACAAAAAAAAAAAACAACAACTTTTGTAATTACGAACTATACTTTTAGTATTGAAAATTTAAAAAAAAATCATTTAGTGAAGACTATTCACTAGTTTGCATTTCTGTCTGAGTCTGGCTGATAGAGATGCTGTTGTGTTGATTAGCTGAATGCCACTCCTACTGGTGGAGACAGAAGGGTGCAGCATGGACAACACAGCCTTGAACAGACGTGACTGACAGCAGCGTCATGCCTTTTATCGGTTTATTATCACGGTACGGTTAAAGAACTATGACCTTGTCGATTGTTGAGAAAAATAATAAAATATAGACTCTAGTTAGGATGAATGTTCATGCTGGAACATACATAGAATTCATATCAACAGAAGGAAAGCTGTAGTCAGTAGATATTATGTCACTGTTACTGTTCAGACTTCATGGTCGGCCAGATACTGTAAGAACGCAGGACTAAGTCTTCAGCACAACTGACTGAAATGCAGCCCCAAACCATTACACTATTATGTCATTTAAATCCATGCCTTTAAAAACCACATAACAACCTCATAAATAGCACAAAACCAAAGGTAACACAAAATATTAAAAGTTAAAGAAATGGCAAAAAAAAATGTATAGCTCAAGTATTTTATGATAGATGCAATACTTAACACTCCATTGTCTCCCGAGAGACACGCACTGTACTCTAACAACTCCTATGGACTGCTCATGAAGCGACGATGATCCAGAATCTCACAAAAACACCTTGAGTTGAAAAATGCTTGCTCTCATATTCCCTGCTGACTTTTATGGCAATAATTCAAAATCCAGACCCTCCCCTAACACATTCGTCCACGCTGCCAGCATCCAATCAATCCCCTAAATAAATGAAAGAGAGCTACAACACCATGTCATCACATTTATCTGTGGGCGTCCCATCGACGTGGGAACACCTAACTGGTGAGAAGGTGAAGTTTGGAGACCAGTTACAGAGGCTCATATGGATCATATTTGCTTTTAGATATTTTATCACAAAAGAAGTGTTGAAGAAATCTGATTTCCAGGCAGCATGATTCCCAGCCTGACAACACCATCCAGGCAGCGGGGGCCCGTTTCGTTCCGATTCACTCCAGCGATTGGCTGTGATTGTTGATGTGAAGCCGAGTGAGTCAGAGCAACGTCCTGACTCCTCATGCCTACCTGAATCCTGTTTTGGGATCTTTTTTTAAAAAAAAAAAAACCTCAGGAAATGGAAGTGACCACTCCAACTGTCCTGCCTTTGTTCATGAGCCAGTAGAGAGTTGATCCATGGTGCTGATGGAGTCAAGGCAAGAATGTGAGGGGAGAGAGGAGGTGCCACTGTGTCTAAAATATCAATGAGGGAGACGCTGCCGTGTTGTGGAACACACACGAAGGACCAGGCAGTTCTGCACTGCTCCATATGGTACCTCTTCATATCTCCTTCCATCCCAAATTATTAATATAATTTCTTTTCCCACAGTTTGACTCAACACCGTCTGATCTTTATTCCCTACAGAATTTATACATTTCAGCAAGTTATCGCAGAGTATGTTCCTTTAAAGTTAAGGCAACCGCAGCGTCTGTCAATCAGTCATACTGCACGCCTTGACAATACACCGGAACCGTGTTTGCCCAGGTGATCCTTCAGCGTGGAAAAAAAAAAAAAAAACTCGGCAGAAAACATGCCAAACAAACCCATCACTATAACAATACATGTTCCTGGTGTTTTCACACCCGTTTGGTTTCAAAGATATTTATCTTAACAGGATAATAATTTGTGAAAGTCTCTGACATTTGTGGCTAGCTAGCATGATAATAAATCCGTGGCTTGGAACATTTTTTAGTTAATTAGAGTCAATCAATCCAAACTTTTCTCACTTACCGGTGTGAAACCAGAGTATAATGAGCAGAAATCAGCATGGTGATTGGAAAACACAAATTACAGCTGTTAAAGAGAAACTCATCCACTTCTCTTCTGTTGATGCCAATGCCTGCTGAGAGGATTTAAAATTAGCATGGCATTCCTTTAATGGATGAAGTGGTGGGGGTGGGGGGTATGTGTGCCTCTATAATTAAAAAAAACTGTTAATACCCTGGTAGCCTAAAATAAAATAAGAGGGGTTATTATTATTACACGACATCCCTTCACAAGGACAAATTGGTCAGTTGAGTGTTAAAAAAAAACAACCCCGACCCATGTTTGTTTGTTTGTTTCAATATCTCCATCACAGAGATCACACCTGAACCTCCACACACCACTTCATATAAGTCACTGTGTGTAGCAGTGATATTTGTGTGTCTGTCAGTAAAGTTGTTTATCTGTATTATGAGGAAATGAAGTAACACTAGATAATGGTGTGTGACCACAGCAGTGAGGTTGTCGGCACCGCTGCCTCACTTAGATTCTATGGCATATTAATGAACTATATATATATATATGTGTGTGTGTGTGTGTGTGTGTGTGTGTCATTGAAGCCTCTGTACTACTGTGGTGGTCAGGACTACATCCATATTCTTGCTGACATATTCCGTGCACCTTAAAGTCATGGAGTAATGATGTGAGTAATAACCTGATAATGTTAACAACTTCACCTGTGTGTGGTCCAGGCTTCCAGACAGGGGCAGGATGTGACCCGGCTGTTGGTGTGAGACTCCACCGCTGGATGTTATTTCGTGTCGAGAGTTCCTGAAAAGGCAGAAAACAGAGAGTGAGAGAGTGAGAGAGACAGAGACAGAGAGAGAGAGAGCTTATGTTGTCGGGCTTATGTCGTGGAGGCTGTGTAACAGCAGCTTGCCATTGTATTAATTATTGTCAGTGAATCCAAGGGGGTGTAGATAATACAGAATGCACTGTTTGGTCCCATTTGTTTCACTTGTCAGTGGAGTGAATAATTGGGAGTGCTGACCATATTAGACACAGAGAATTTCTGAAAGATACGTTGCAACACAAAAGTGCGGCCCAGAAATTAAAGGAGCCGAATGTCAGAGGATTTCACATCAGTCGGGGATAATTTGCTGCCTTTGCACCACCGAAGGAATTCAACAAAGGTTACCTCTGACAACATTTGTTATTTATCATACAGTTAAGGAATTATTGTTAAGCAAACAAATTATAACAGCAGCTCTGGTAAAAAAAAAAAAAAAGTGACTCCCACGACATAGGTGTCTAAACATTATCAACGAAGGTCAGATCTGATATGAGAAAAGGTAATGAAATAAATAAATAAACAAAATGACAGAAATGGTTTGATTGGCCTGAAGATCGAACTTCAGACTTCAGATTTTATTTACAACTTTCTTTTGTATAAATTGTTGTCAGATTTGGAGCAGTTATTACAAAACAGAACTTTTCCCCCTAAAAAAAGTTTGGAAAAGACTTTTCCACAGTTTAGAAGAAGGGACTGCTAATACAATGGAGCTCATCTTGCAATCCTCCCTAGAAATAACTATCAGTCCTGCTACAGCAGCTTCAGCGTCCCTAGGTGACCGCGCCACTGAGCCCGTGCTCGCTCCATCGCACCCCACTCCACGCCGGCTGCCATCCTGAAGGTAGATGCATCACGCTGGGGAGGCTCTGCAACAGCAACCCCCTCTCCCTCTTTCTCCCTTTAGCCCCAAAACCTCCTCCACGGCACTGTGGCCTCCCGTGGCCCTTACATATCTCCTGGTGTCCACTAAAGCCCTGGCCCCAGCAGCAGAGACTCTCCCTCAGGTGAGCTGCCACACCGCCATCATGTCTCCTCCCACGTCAGCTGCACAACTGGTATCCCCTTTTGTCATCTGAGAACGCCGCGCACACACACACACACACACACATACTCCTCAGCTCGCTCTGGAGGGGACACCGCCTGTTCCTCTCTGCTCACCTCCCGGCTGCTGGCTGACTCTGTGAGCCGTGTCTGTGGTGGCTACGCCATGTGTGGGGATCTGGGGGTTTAAAACAGCAGGCCTCCCAAACTCCCCGAATGGCAAATATAAGTGCTTCCACTTTATTACACAGAGAGCGTTTTATGAATCATCTCTCCCTAAGTTTGATCTGAGATGACAAGCTTTTACTAATCAGCCCCGAGATCGAAAATATACGCAGAAAAGTAAAAAAAACAAATCAGTCAAGTTAACAGGTGACTGCATTTGTATTTATATTTAGCAAATCCACAGCCATTAAGACGAGATACTTTATTAAAGTAAAGCTTTAATAAAAAGATGCTTTTGTTTAAATCTCTGGGGCGCAGCTCTGCTGGGGGGCGCCAGATCACTTCAAGGGACACAAAACTAAAGCAAAAGAAAAGTGGACGTTCAAATATTTGAAGCCGACTGACATGAGAAGTAGTAAATGAATTTGTTACATGAACAGAGAGGAGGAGAATAACTACAACAAAATAAATAAATAAATACATTTCAGACTGGTGTTGGACAAAGAAACATGTCTCAAAAACTAAATATAATGATTGAATGACAGTGATTGAATTGCTCACAAATTGACCTACCCATCATGCAACCTGGGCCTGTTTAGTTGAACACGACACTGATATACTTGCAGAAATTGAAGAGAGGTGATTTTTTTTTACAGCCATCTGCTGCAACCTAGTGGATGCATATTTAATTGTTCGCGCCTGTCACGGTCAAAGATGAACAAAGACAAATTATTTGCATTATTTTCAGACCAATTAATGGATAGTGGATACTTTTCCGTAGTAAACCTGGGGATCTCAGCCCCTCTGCGTCCTGTGCTACTCGGCCAATAAGAATGATTTGGATCCGATTCTGATTCTTTAAGTTGCACGACTGCCACCTACTGTACTAGCTGTATTCTTCACTAGTATCTGACCAATAAAAAGGGGTGAATAAAAAAATACTGCTTGTGAATGTACGTAACACTACATACAATAAGTTGAGGGTAAAATGTTCTTTATTTTACAGGTACTTTTACTTTACTGGTTCATTTAACACAGTTTCATTGGTGAGAGAGAATTGACGCAACCACTGGTATGGACAATAAAAGCAACTTGTTACTGAATCTGACACAGTCGCAATGAAAAATGAAATATCCACAGAGTATTCTTCACTGAACATTCAAATATGAAAAGCTGTTGTTTTTTTTTCAGGATATATTAACAGTCATCTGGTGTTTAGAACTGACAGGGAAACAGTCATTAAAGGTAGACAAAAGCAGCAAATAGATTTTAAATTTAGCTTTTATCACATGTTACTATATTCATTTGATCTTTTTGAGGATGTTTTCCTGCAACATTTTCCCAGTTGCTCTTCTCTGACCCTTTTTAATCAGAACACAAATTACAACTTTGACTTTATAGGTTGCTTTACTCACACCACACTTAGTTAACAAAAAAATATTTTACAAACAAGATGATATCACCCTTCTCCATGATATTAATATGATATGTTCTCTGATCTGTAAACAGCTGGTTATCTTGCTTTTCCACGATAAGAAAAAAAGTGCTGAGGATTTACGCTTGGTGAGCACATTTGGGCTGAATCTTTCACACGTCACAAATTGCAGATGGGAAGCAGTGATCTTGAACAGCCGATCACATTTCCGTGACCATCTGACACCTTCCATTTAGGAAAATAATACTTTCTATCTTAGCATACCCCTCTGCAGCAGCCAGCAAAAGGAATTATGCCTGGTAGATTTTGGTATTCATAACTTTAGAGTTTCTATTTTGCTTTTGTTTCTATGCCTGGATTTGATTGAGTGTTGACTCTTAAATTTATATTTCCAGCCAATGAATGACAAATATATTACATGGTGTGGAATTATTCATTTAAGAATCATAATTCCAGGACAGAAACAATAATTCATCATTTAATGTTTTTTGCAAATTCTTTTTTTATTTTATTTAAATAGATATATTTGTTGTATTTGTACAAAAATGTATAAAAATAAAGGTGTACTAATTTTTAAAGAGTAGTCAAGTAGTCAACAGTTTCCTCATGCTTTTATGAATGTACCTCTATTGAAAATGCTGCTTTGTATTGCTGAAAATAAATTGGCAGGTTAATGTTAACATTATGGTAAATTACACCACAGTCTTGTTGTATTTTTCATCATAACATCTGTCCTGAGATTGTTTTCTTTTAATTTATTTATTCAAGACTGTTTGCCAAAGGACAAAAAAAATCTACTGGGACTTGATATCTGCAGCTGAATAATGGCAAACAACAAACAAAATGGGTTGGTGATCTGGACAAATCAGTGATTTTCAAAGTAGGGGGTGGGACCCTCTTGGGGGTTGTAGAGTTATTGCAGGAGGTCGAGCAGGTCAAACATGTGAAACCTTTCTTTTTTTAAAATCTGTGTA
>NC_024326.1:6924180-6928623 GCF_000523025.1 Cynoglossus semilaevis
TTTGGTGAGAAGATTTGTTTAATGGATGATTCCACAACAAAAGATTGAACAAACTCAGGAGAGTCAGAATAATACGTTGACATATGTATGGTATCATGACTAATAAAGGTTCTTTGAGTTCTTTAAGGATTCAAGTATTAAGACCTTAAATATATAGAATTATGATTCCCCTTAAATAAAAAAGTAGTTACAGTAAGCATTGCAAAAAAAAGGAAGAAAAAAAAAGGAGAGCAGAAAGTTATGTGGAGGAGATGCTGAAAAGTTAAAACTTCTGCCACCACTGTACTCTGGTATCTTTGTGAACAATTTATTTTTGGTAAAACGTAATAATGTATAAAATGTTAAACAGTTGTTATTTACAGTAATAATTTTGGTTGCTTCCCCTGTATTAAGACATTTAGCATACATGATTTTTTTTTTTTTTTTTACTCACAGAGGTAGATATGGTATCTGAGTAATATGACAGATAAATATGAGTCGGGTTAACTGGTACAGAGAGTTGTAAATCACTGTAGTGTGATTCTTTGTCTCAAAGGGTTTAATTAGTCTGGAAATTCTTCTCTTATCTGATGACCCCCCTCTAGCCCCTCCTCCTCTTGCACACTGCAACAACTTACAACCATAAACGCCCTGCAATCTGAAGACCAGTGGCCTCAGGAGACTGAGTTGCTACAAAGAGCTGAAAGAGTTGGAAATGGTCATTTTATTGCGTTAGAATAGCTCGCTTGAGACTTGGCTAATGCAGGGATAACGGAGTCCTGCTAACGATAACGGGACGTGACTCCATATTGAAATACGGTGGCATGTGTAAGAGCCAGTACAAACAGTACGAAGCCCGAGTCCTGTGGCCGAGAACCACTAATTAATGGTGAAGTATTTAAGTTTTCTTCAGCGGTGATCAGTATTTGACGTCCAGCGTACCATCTAACCAGTCTGTTCGGTGGTACTACAGTACAGGAGACAGAACATGCCGTGTGTCTTCTAGTATATCACGCTGTTGCACTATTTCATACCACATGAACAAACCCATTTTTCCTTATCTGTCATTTCAGAACTTGTGAGGTATCTGTCACTTCTGGTCCCACGGGAGGACCTGCATGCAGGTCTACTTCTTTTTTCTTTTTTTTTTACTCTATCTGAGCTCTTTATCTAATTGACAGTTTATTCTGTCCTAATAAGCCTCATTTAACTTTCTGATTGGCAGTTGTTTTAAAACTGCAACCACAATTGCACTACCTTGTTACTCACATAGGGGGCCACAATGCTGAATAAATATTCTGGGAAATGGTTCATTTTTTTTATTCCTGCTGTTAAAACCTGTAGAACAATAGTCTTGGATGGAGGGATGAGAACTCATACTTAACTAACATAGAGATCATTGAATGAAACCATTGTTTTTTCCATCAAAAATATTCGGTTTATTTAAGGTAATTTAGAGCAGCATCACCTTTTGCTCCTGACTCAGCATCAGCTCAGACACATCTGGTGTGTATTGTTTACATCCAGTAAACAGTTGCTAGATATCAAAGTTACATGAGATGCTTACGTGCCATATGTGCAGTCAACCGGGAGGGTGGGGTTCAACTCTGGACAATTCACTTGTCCATCAAAGGGGCCACATAGAGACAAACAACAACTGACACTTTTACCCACGGAGTGTCCTAAACCTGCATGTTGTTGGAGCGAAGAACTACAAACACAGAAACACCATCAATTACCACCAGGAATTGAACTAGCGATCATAGAGGCAAGAGCTCGAACCCCTCTACCACCGTATGGGCCGTGACTCAAACCCCTCTACCACCGTATGGGCCGTGACTAAGTCTAAAGCACTTAGTAATGAACGTGCACCGCTTATTGTAAGGTGCATAGAATGTGTTTCCATAAAAACAAATTCAAATGAATAACATATTACAACTTCTAGGTTTCTACTTTTGGGTAACTCATATATAAGTTTAACAACATCTGGTGAACAAAGTCCGTGCAGAGAACGTGTTCGTTAGTGTAATCTAAATCTACAAACGGGACTTGACAAACACATAGCTACAGCACACCACCGCGCACTGATGGAGGTTGGATTAGGTTTCGAGCCTTTGTGTTTACAGGCCAGTAGCCGGGCCTGCAGGCTGAGAAACAATGAAGTGACCAGATGAGATAATAGTGTGCCGAAACACCCTACCCTGGCTTCAACTTTATTTTACTGCATGTTGCTTTATAACTTTGCATCAGTTTATTTTACTGTTCTGTCCCTGCATTTGTGGCCTCGTGCTTGTCGTTCATATCGAGAAACAAAAGGAGGGGTCGGGGGTCTGTTTACATGATTAATTAAACAATGGTAGAGTACTATGGTGTGTGCAGTTTTTAAAAACCCCACATGCAAAAGTTAGGTTTGTGCAAAAGCACCTTCTTTTTTGAAGGACTTGCAGGAGCAGAATGAGATGAGGGGTTATTTTGGCGATGGAGATTAAGGCAGGGGCTTTTTGTCATTTGTGCGAGACAAGCCATTCATCCATCCAGTTCACAGCCAAAAAAAGGCTGGTCCCAGAAATTAGCAGTTTCAGCTCAGCAGCAAAGTCGTCGGGCTGTGAAGGCAGAGAGAAATTGACTAATTAGCAATGCGCACTAAAACTTGACGGTTCTCTCCATAACAGCGAGGGAAAGACTGGCTTTTTTCTCCCCCTTTTTCTCCTTTCTTTCTTCCATAGATGTTTGAAATCGCAGTCATTTACGCTCGACAGTTTTTACAATAGCCTTGAGCCATAATTTTGCGAGTCTCTCCAGCATCCATACCCCTGCATGGTCTCTCTCCACCGGCCATGCACGACCGTTTCTCTCCCCAACCGTGGATTTCCTATTACTCTCGTTACGACTCACTGAGCCCCAGGCCCAAGGATAATGATGTGTTGTTTCTTGGTAGCATAATTTGTCACACGTATATTTCTTCTTCTTCTTCTTCTCTTGCAGAAAGCACAGCTCCCTCTCACACACTCACACACTTCTTGTTAATTCAGAAGAACAAATGATCAACGTCAACAAATAACCTGAAATTGTGACTTTAGGAGTTTGACCGGCGAACCTAGACTTTTTTTTCTTTACCAAAAAGGATATAATTTTTTCTTCTTCAAGGAGAACAAAGGGGATTTGAAGTGGGATTATTTTTGGAAGCTGGATTTTACTTTCTGTGGGTTCAAGAGCTGAAGTCAGGTAAGTTTGGCTCCTTCTCAGTCGAGCTGCTCACATCATTTAGTTCTGACAGGCGCTTTGGAAGCCACGCTTGTGCCAAGTTAGCGCACATTACGCACAAAGAAATAGCCTTTGTGCCGTTATGGGAAACATTATCCGTGCATGTTGCTGTCAACTTCTACATTTCGTTGAATATTTACCGATACTCACGTCCGCGTAACTCGCGTGCAGACTAAATACGAATCGCACCCATGCTGCTCTGCCTCTGCTGCCTCTGCTGCCGCTGACGGATCTGCCGATTCATCTGGTATTAACTGCGTAAATCTGTGCCATGTGTTATGTCCTCATTGTGGGTTATTGTGCAGAGGGTAAGTGCTGGCTGAATGCTGCGTGTTGTCCGCTCTTCTCCTCCGTCTCCACATCCCGACAACTTCAGCCGCGCCAGCAGCAGCAGCAGCAGCGATCTGCAGCAGCGTCTCCATCCGAATCCTCCCGGTGTGTCGTTTCATCGGCGCCCTTCACATCTCCGCCTGCGTTTAGATCATCTTTCCTCCGGCTGAGGATGACTAAAAAGGGCTCACGGTGCGAATGCATGTGTTTTGGTTTGCTGCTATACGCCTATACAGAATGCAAAGTTGAGAGCCGCGGTTACGGCGGCGGCAGCGGCGCAGGAGGCGCATCGTCTCCCGCTGCCTCGCCACCGATTCTACGGCGCCACATGGACGCGCGATTTGCTCGAAAACTTGCCCAAGAAATCGTTTATTCCCATTGTAACAGTTGGCTGGAAGCATCTTTTATGTGGGGCTGCACGGGTGCAAATAAATGACCTGAAGTAAATGGCTTGCATGGTTTATTTGTCGCCTAGGTGGCGTTCACAGTCGGGAAGTCATGTCCAGATCGGGTGATAGAACATCCACCTTTGACCCAACACACAGTGACACCCTGCTGCACGGGCTCAATCTCTTATGGAGGAAGCAGCTCTTCTGTGATGTGACTCTCACTGCCCAGGGACAGCAGTTCCACTGCCACAAAGCGGTGCTGGCCTCCTGCTCACAGTATTTCAGATCACTCTTCTCCTCCTCTCACAATGCCATCAACAATGAAGGGAGCAAAGGAGACCAGGGCAGCAGTGGGACCCCGTCATCATCTCCTGATGACAAGCTGGTGACCCCAAATGCCAGGCCCATCAATAACCTGGTACTCCAAGGCTGCTCCTCCATTGGACTGCGATTAGTGTTGGAGTACCTCTACACTGCCAAC
>NC_024326.1:6929588-6945904 GCF_000523025.1 Cynoglossus semilaevis
GCAAGATCCTCAACATCCCCCAGATCACGAAACTCAGCGTGCAGTTCCTCAACGACCAGATCTCTGTGCAGAACTACAAGCAGATCTGCAAGATCGCCGCCCTCCACGGACTGGACGAGACCAAGAAGCTGGCCAACAAGTACCTGGTGGAGGACGTGCTCTTGCTGAACTTTGAGGAGATGTGTGCCATGCTGGACGCTCTGCCGCCTCCCGTGGAGTCAGAGCTGGCTCTCTTCCAGATGTCAGTCCTGTGGCTGGAGCACGACCGGGAGACTCGCATGCACTACGCTCCGGACCTCATGAAGAGGCTGCGCTTCGCCCTCATACCTGCCCCGGAGCTGGTGGAGAGGGTGCAGTCGGTTGACTTCATGAGGAGCGACCCCGTGTGCCAGAAACTCCTCCTGGACGCCATGAACTACCACCTGATGCCCTTCAGACAACACTGCAGGCAGACTATGGCCAGCAGGTAAGAAAAGGACAAACAAAAACACACTCTAGAGGTGTATGAAAAGATGTGTACTATTATTTATTATCTCCCTCCTACTGAATTCAGACAAACCGCATTTCTCTTTCTCCGTCTCTCACCCAGTCCCAGTTTGATTTTACTGACAGTGGTGGTGGTCAGTCACAGGTGGGACCCAGTTTAAGGCCCACACAGGTCATTAAAATAGGTCGCGTGTGTGTGCACTAGAGTGGGGGGTGGCCAGGAGGGTTAATCCAAGCTTTGTTTCACTGTATCCATAATTACAAGATTACCTTATGTTTTACTGAAGGAAAAAAAGTCTTTTATTTCCACACACATCTGTGTAATTGCTCTCTAATCAGTGTAGACAAGACGCAGTAAAGTAGATTATGCAGGTTGTGCATTTGATTTGTGGCAGCCTTCGTGAATTAGATTTGAAACAATATAATTAAATTGTGTGCAGAATTATATGGTAATTACCTAGCAGTTCTGATGTTAGCGTGACACCCTGCCTGTTGCTGACGTCCTAATAAAGAGAAGTGTTTTTCAGCAAATGGAAATCTGGTGCATTTCCGTCTCGATTATATTTAAAAGAGCGAGGCATTTATTTCAATTGAGGGAAAATCAGGCGGTGCTTATTTCAAGAGCAAATGGTTTCTCTGATGTTGATGTTTTTTTTTTCTGATTTCCACTTTTGGGGACTCACACAGTACGTGTGGTCAGGAAGTTGAGCATTTGACAGCTCGATGCAGATTGGTGCTGAAGTGTGAAAATGTTTTGGATTAATTAGAAAAATAGTGTTTAGACATTTGAAATGGACGCTTTGGGGAATTGGAATTGAAATTGTGCAGAATACAAATCAACGCTGAATATTTTTGGCACCTATTCCCCTAAATACTCACAATAATGTATCTATTCCAACATGTGGAACCAAATGAGCACGGAATCAGGAATCCTCATAATTAGTTTCACATGCCACTGTTTCGCTCCTCTCAATTAATCACTATTATCTATGTCCAGAGGCTCATTTGCATACGAATAACCCCCAAACACTTCGGAGTGGGCCAGTAGCAGAGAGAACGCACTGACACAATGGTTATTTAGTCATGCGTTAAAAAGTAAAATATGTAGAAAAAAGAGAGAGAAAACAAGGGTGCAGCAAAAATAAAGGCCAGCTCGTCTTAATCTTTTTTACACTATATTGTGATTAATTGGAAGACTTGTGTTGAAATCCATTAGGAGCCAGATAATGGTCATTAATGCGGAATAAAGTGTGCAGCATTGTGGTTGTACATCATACACAAACAGCAGGAAATATCCTGGCGACTGGCTCAGGGATGTCACATGAATCAGCGTAGCCAATGAAATGGAGACATCATATAGGCAGGTTTATGTACTCAATTGTGCTTTTAGCCTCCAGCATGGCACCCTGCAGGATCGTCCTCACTTCACAGCTAATTGAAAAGATATCTTTAGAGTACAATAACCATCCAATGACACATCAAAAGGCGCAGAACATGTTTTTTCTGCTTAATTATAATCAACAAGGCCACACATTGCCTAATATCACGGACTGAACTTCTGTCTGTGCTGTCATCGTACAATATGGAAACTTCTGTCTGTGCTGTCATCGTACAAGGGTTAGGTATTCAATTTATGAATGCAATTTATTTATTTTTTTGGCAAAGTAAAAACTTATATAACTAGTCTCAGCTGTTTATACATCTCAGCTTTTTTTGGCCTTGATTGTTTGCTTGCAAAACATGAATAGTTTTGCAAGGTGCGTCCTAAAAACTGTGTATATAAAAATATAAAATATAGTAGATAAAAGTTATACTAAAAAGGTTCTGTGGCTCATAAAGAGAGTTCTTCAGTGATACAATTTTGATGGAATTGACTTAACACGTACACGATGCACCTGATTACTTTCAAAACTTTTTTTTTTTAAGCGTAAATCATTTCTGTTTGAAAGCAGAACCAACCGCTCATTATGTCAGAATAAACAACAAATTGCTGCTGGAGTCAGGTTCAGGAAGACTTGGTGCACTCCTACGGTTTTGTTCACCTGTTTCCTAAGACTTTGCCACTTTTGTCATTACAGAATCCGTTCCAATAAGCGAATGCTGTTACTGGTGGGTGGTTTGCCCCCTGGACCTGATCGTCTCCCCAGCAATTTGGTCCAGTACTATGACGATGACAAAAAGACATGGAAGATCCTCACGAGTAAGTTCCAGAAGCTGTGCACCTCCAAGTTTTTATTTTGTTTTTTTTTTAACCCGGGGCTTTATGTGTTAGTGATTTTCATGATAAGAAATAGTTGTTCCTGTGGATGACTTTAACACAGGTTAATTTCCACTGAAAATAAGGGGAAGGAGTTCCCTAAATCCTCCAGGTAATAATGTATCACTATCACTTTTAATATAAGTTTTGAATCAGAGCGTGACTTTACAGCACTGTAGAGCTTCATGCCCGGTTTCCTTTGTTTTTGCTGAAATATGCCGACAGGATGCATGATGAGATTTACTTGAGTCTAATGATCTACAGAGACAGAGCTTCAGAATAATGAATGACATCGTCACACGGCAGCATTGGAAATGTAACTGGATTATTTCTCCGGTCCCATTGATCAGTGCGTAGGCATCAATATTAATGTCCATCAATACTGATGCTCATCCTGATGTTAACCTGTTGACCTGGTGTCACTATTGATAACAGGTTTGTATCAAGTAGAGCAAATGTCAACAGATAAGGTCAGGGCGGGGGTTTATCTAAACAATCAATACATGCCTCTAATGGACTAAACTAAAATAATAACCACAATAAAAGAAAACAAAGACATATCCCATTGTCTGTCGGGATTCATGTCATGACACAGTCGCTGGTATTGATTTCACAGTGCCATAATGAATAAAAGTTGGCACCGTTTCCCAACAAATTAACAAATTTGTGCGGGAAAAATATGGTCTTTTTACGGGAATGCACCACAGATATTTTAAAATGCTCCCACTCTGCACACGTTTGTAAAGCAGCTTATGGCTTTTTCTCTCGATTTTTTTTCCTCTGTCTTCTCTGACCTTTGAGGCTCAACACGACACTACATTGTTGCCATATTGCAAAAGGTCACGCAGGAGCTAATGGGACGCCGTTTTAGTCCTTTGCGTCATCATGGCTGGACATATTGAGTTTTTGTCATTTTGTTACGGACACAGTCATATCTCAGCTGCCGGCGTCCATTCGTACACATTAGCCACATGTGAGGCCTGTTTCCCAGAGTAGTTTCTATTTTGACTTTTTGCTCTAACACTAGTTCTACCTTTCTGTCTTTGGACATGATGTCCCTGTGTGCTATTTTTTAGTTTTGTCAAAAATCGTCAGAGGTGCAGTCCGCCAAAGGAGGCATGAAGACACAACATGCCTGCAGCCCATTTGTGTTTATATTGACGTCTTCTCATTGAAGTCACACTGGGGTGTAAACTGCAGCAGGCAAAAGGTCAACAGGGATTTCCATCACTCAAAACTAAAAAAGTTAACACTTAAATGGTCCGTGGCCAAGTGGAAGGACAAAACTGCAAAATCATCCCTTAACACATCAGTGGTCATTTGATGTAGCCTCCACACAATGGATGTGGAATAGAAGATTATTAACATTCAATCATAACTTTTCAATGAGGCGAAACCTGAGAGGGACAGCCTTTGATTAAGACATTCATCAAGACAATTTTTAGGAAGAGTCTGATCCCTCTCATTGTGTCAGATGGAGGTTTTCTGCTACTGCTGCTGCTGGATGATTCTAGTGTAAAGTTTGCCATCTAGTGTACCCACAGCAGCGTGGACAGGCACAAGACAAAGGCAGGCACCGGCTCTGCCTCAGTGCTGGGCTGCCCCCCCGCCTTCTCCTTTAAACCAACCTGATATTAAAACGTCACACTCGGAAACGGACATCATTCACGCAGCGTGGCCCAGAACAAAGGAATGAAGCTCAGTGGGATGCAATTGTAATGGTGTTAAAAGCACGTCGCAGCTCCAGCAGCAGTGGTGCATTAGCTGAGGAGTCATTCAACCGAGCCCGAATGTGCCTCTATGCAGAGGTTTCTGACTCCCTCTAGTGAGCCCTACAGCTCACTGTAGACTGGAGTGATGTGGCGTCCATGTCGTGGAGAATGTGCTCGCGGTGCCCTCCTGTCGCTCCTCACCTCCTGGGGTCGGTCGAAGGGCTTTTGAATCCGGCAGTACAAACTGGTGTCACAGTCTTCCTAAGATGTCAATTCAATTAAAGTCGTGTTTTGTTGACACGCCATCGATGGCACCTGTAGAAATGCATCAAATCTCCAAGTGCTGCTCCTCTCACTGTAGTCTGTGACACAGTGTAACGCTTTAATCTTCTTTTCACACGATTTTCAAAACGATTTTTTAGTAGAGGGAAAGTCAGTAGACGTCAAATAAAGAGCCACCGGGCCGTGTCCTATATACTGCTGACTGCACGATAATGTAAATAGCATGTAAGAGAATTTGGCAGTCGTATGGCACTTGTCTTTGAGGTGCACTGGAGGCGAGCGATCCTAATCCTCTCATTCAAGATAAATCTGTGTTTAGTGTACGTAGTATTAGTTCCCCCATCTGATACTCCCCTCCTGTGGAGAGGTGCGGCACACGTCAAGCCCCGCCAGAGTGAGATCGCAGGGAGGGTCCAATAGGAAAGAAATGAGATTCAAGGCTGTCTAATTTTGCTGCAACTGTGATCCATCAGGCGGTGGAGAGGTGACAGTGGAAATGACTGATGGAGACAGACAGGTGGGCTTTAACATTTCACTGATTTGTGCTCAGAAAGCAACGGGCCTGAGATTTATTGAGTGAACACGATCATGTTCATTATGACTGTCACCTACGACCTTTTCTCTACGTCTCAATGGGGTCTCTCCGGCGAAAAAAGATGGCGGCGCACAAGGGGTGGCACATAAACATACACCCGGGGGGGGTGGGGGAGGAATACTACTACCCTAATGTGTACTGTATGTATACGTACACACCAACAGATAATATGATAATAGTGTGTAATTTACACATCAGCAATTGGCTTTTTGTGCTTTTAGCTGCTTCAGGTATAATGTTCTACTACCGTACATGTTGTTGACATGTTTTCTGATTGAAATCTGTTTACATATATTTAATTTTTACACTTTACTTTGTAGTAATTTCTCTGCTGTTTTTGTAATGTTTTTTTTACTTGTTGGGGCTAAATGTGCTTACCTCAAGGTTACTAACTTTTCTTGTTGATACACACGGTCGGTTAGTTGAATAACTCACCAATAAACTTACTTAAGCCACAAATGTGGGTTTAACAAGTTAAAATTAAATGATTTACATGCAATTTAAATCTTATTTATCACAGGAAGAACAGTGGGACAGAGCTGATCTAATGGGACTCTGATTAGGGCGGAGATCTACTGTTTGCCAGTGTCTTAGCGTTGACAAAGTTATAGAACAAAATTCATTGACAACGTTGTTAGTTTAATGCAGATGTAACTTTTCCCATCAGACTTCCATTCAGTCGCCAGTTTATTTGGTACATTTAGCCGCCGCGTCGTAAATCATCCTTCATAAAGGCTTTAATGTTCACTTTTTATTGCACCTGTTTAAGAGGTGCTCGCTCGGCTGCGTGATCATTCTGCAGGAAGTAGTTTGTGATGCTTCTGAACTGTACTGCATTATCTGAAGGCGTGTCTGTTTTTTCAGCCTATTTCCAGCCTTTAGGTCTTTGATGAAACTGTATTGACAAACGTAGGGAAGCATCTGTTCTCTAATACTAACGTCTAAAGTAAAAACCTTAGAACATTATAATAATAATAATAATAATAGTGACAGCTTTTCAAAAATAGTTCAAATAGAAATTGAACACAGCACTATATTTATTTATCTTCTGTGTCTTAATCATCATTTGGGTCGTGTCCCTGTCGCCCTTCATACGTCCCTCCGTATCTCTGTCGTGTGTCCCTGCCGCCCCTCATCTCTGTGGCCCACATTTCTGATTTAATTTACAAACATTTAGTTAAATCCGTCCCACTTCATACGTCCCTCCGTATCTCTGTCGTTTTGTGAGACATTTGTCTTTTTTGTCTCCTCCAGTAATGCCTTACAACAGTGCCCATCACTGTGTGGTGGAGGTGGAGAACTTCCTGCTGCTGCTGGGCGGAGAGGATCAGTGGAATCCCAACGGTACTGTAACACCACAGAACGAATGTCTTGGTTTCCAGTGATTTCACACAGTGAAACTGCCGTTGTTTACTTCATGTAGAAAGGCCTCTGAACCACAGCGTCTAACCCATCGCAGATAATGTTGCACTTTCCAATAGTGTAAAACACTCATCCTGGAACCAGAGCAGCTCTGAGTGGATACACAACACTCCAGTCGATGCTCGTCCGTAATTGGCACGGAACAAACAACTGTTATTAAGTTGTGGTTTGGATGTGTTGAGAGCTCTTTTTGTGAAATGGAAGTACTACAGTACACTGCATGGTAGTGTGTGTACTGTAAGACCGCCGAGTACAAACGCACAGCAGCAGAGCTTTGTTACGTTTAGCAACACAGCAACTGCATCATTACCTCCAGTGCAGTACAGTTGCTCAGGACGGTTCAGTCACCGACTGGTCAGCATGTGGAAAAAACAATCTTCAGTTTCCAAAAGGTTTTGGTGAAAAAAGTACTTGATATTTACCACAGGGATTAAAGCACCCGTATGAAGGAGGTGAATATTTTTCACTAAAGATCCTGCACAGACACAAACGTTGTAGTAATTTGTTGTTAAAAAGAGTATCTTGATTATATCACACAATCATTGACGAGGTTGATCAATACTGAATTCTGTTCTGCCTTTGCAGGAAAGCACAGCACCAACTTCGTCAGCCGCTATGATCCCAGATTCAACAGTTGGATACAGTTGCCTCCCATGCAGGAGAGGTACGCATCTTTGTATCCCTGTCCCTTTACAAATGTCCAGAAAATCCAGAAAAAACATCGGGATTATGAGAAAAGAAATGTTATTGTTGGTTTAATATATATATATTGTCTGTTTGACATTTGCTCCTTAGGAGAGCGAGTTTCTTCGCCTGTCGTCTGGATAAGCACCTGTACGTGATCGGAGGTCGAAACGAGGCGGGCTACCTCTCCAGCGTGGAGTCCTACAACCTGGAGACGAACGAGTGGAACTACGTTTCGTCTCTGCCGCAGCCGCTCGCCGCCCATGCAGGGGCCGTACATAATGGCAAGATCTACATTTCAGGTCAGGACAGCGGTTGTTCCTCACTCACAGTTATTGGTGTCGCCCTTGTCAAAAGTGATCCTGCATTTCACAGCCCACACCTGTGACTAAGAGCTGTGGCAGAGTGCTGTAACTATCATAACACCCAGTTGACTTTTAGATGGTTGTCTACTCAGCCCGCCCTTTAGTTTTTAAATGTTTTTCAGCCTGTGTTTTGGGTATGTGGTGGAAGAGTGGCAGGATTCCTACCTTTCATGCAAGTTTAAATCCAACTCGTCACTAAGTCCAGACCAGAGCAGGAGCTTTTCATTTACATGATGAATACGACTGCACTGCAAGAGAAAAAAACTATCAGTGTTTCTTCATTTTCTATTTAACATTAGGATCTGAAAAGATTGGACAATTCAAAATACAATGTAGAAATATTATTCTCTACAAAAGATTCTTAAAATGCAAAACAGGAAATATGGACATTTATTTATGTTATTCATGCAGGAATCTATTTATTAATATCTCCCTCTGTCAAGTGCTTATTATCATTGAATCACTGGTGAACTTTAGGATGTGAGTACTGTTCTGTACTGTTCACCATTGTATTGTAGTGAAAACAATGTACAACAAAAAAAAAAAAGAAAAAAAGTCTGCCAGCTCTGTGCTTCAATAGAGCTGGCAGGATGATTAACTGTGATGCACTGTTAAAGAAATGTTGAGCCTGCAACAAAAAAATGGATAAAATGAACCCAAATGAGTATTAAAACTACTGCTGTAGTGAAAAGTACACGATAAACACTCACATGATACACACACTCCTGTCGATATTTGTCATATATGTTAGCTCGTATGAAAGACCGACCACAGATGTACAGTACACGGTCAGACGGTCAGTCACAGTGTGTACCAACACCTACTGCATGTATTTAAACGCAGTATAAAAGACAGAATTTCGTGTTTGCTTTCCTGCAGGAGGAGTTCACAATGGGGAGTATGTGTCCTGGCTCTACTGTTACGACCCCGTAATGGATGTGTGGGCTCGGAAACAGGATATGAACACAAAGCGCGCTATTCATGCCCTGGCTGGAATGAATGACCGCCTGTATGCTATTGGTGGAAACCATTTGAAAGGTAAGTGCTGGAGCATTTGAGGAAATGAGCAGAGGAAAGGTCGTGATTGATTGTCTATTTTTTTCTTTTTTTTTGTTCCATAACTGTCTGTGTAACAGAGACGCTGCAGCTTCAGTATGAAACACATTGAGGTCGTTTGTTATGACATGTACAACATTGACACAACAGCTACTTCAATGTGGTATATGTATTTGTTTATAACTAAAAGATGAGGCGCAGACACTAAATTATTCTGAATATTCCAGAGGTTTTTTTTTTTTTTTTTTTTACTCGTTGGCCGCAAACTTAATTATTTCAACAACGTTCTCTCCCCTCCCTACATTTCCAGGTTTCTCTCATCTGGACGTGATGCTGGTGGAGTGCTATGACCCCAAAGCGGACCAGTGGAACATCCTGCAGACGCCCATCCTGGAGGGTCGCAGTGGTCCAGGCTGTGCTGTTCTGGACGACAGCATCTTCCTTGTGGGCGGTTACAGCTGGAGCATGGTACTATGGAGTTTTTTTTTTTCCGCTGATGTAATTAGATGGTTTTATATGGTGGTCACACATAAAGTTTACATAAGAAATGAACAAAGTTTCTGGGTGGCAAAGTTCAACCTAAAGAAGAGACGATTAGCACTAGCTGCTAGGACGACAGTTAGCCACTACTGTTTTAGACGTACAAGAGAGGTAGCAGTACTAACAGTAGCAGAGTAAAACACAGCTCCATGTGCACAAAGGTGTTTAAGGAGATAATTACACTCCCGACTTAAGGTCTTCTTAAGATTTTTTTTTTTATTTCTTATTTTATTGTGGATTATATGAAGGAGCAGCAGAGCAGCTAATTTATAGTGTTATTTAATTTTTCTTTTTCAAATAAATTCTAAATAACCAAACCTGTTTTTTCAGCTGTTACAAACATCAGTAAAAGTTGTGAGGAGAATGACTTTTCTTTTTACTTTGCTTTGTCTTTAGGGAGCCTACAAGTCATCGACCATCTGCTATAGCCCGGAGAAAGGAACATGGACAGAGTTGGAGGGAGAGGTGGCTGAGCCCTTGGCGGGCCCAGCCTGTTCCACCGTCATCCTGCCCGTCTGCCTCCCATTTAACAAATGACAACTAATCCAACCACTGGGTGTCCAGGATGAGGAGCAGGACAGAGACTGGGGGGAGGAGCCCGAATAAGCAAAACAGTTGTCAACAATTTTTCCAAATACCCTTTGGTGAGATTAAAGGGGGAAGTGTATAAATTATTTTTTTACTGGTTTGACCAAGAGCACTTTCGTTATTGTTTACTGGATGTTTGAAAAAAATGGAAAGAAAACAGTGTAACTCATGTATTTAAACTCATCTGTGTTATGAGAAATGGTCCGTTTCATATTTTGAGTTGATTTGATCTGATAGTAAGTGTTTTTTGGCTTCTCTTCTATAGCACGCATAGTGTTGAACTGCATTATAGCTTTTCAAACCCATTGTATCTTGTATTCAGTAGAGGCATATTTCCAGCAGAATACAGTGTTGATTCAAAGGCTGACACTGGGGAAAATATACTGGAGTGCAGTTGAACTGGGGCAGGGTGAAATACACGTTTTATAATGGTCAATGTGTAGAAATGTCAATGCTGGACCACATGTTCACTGGCAAAGTATCCGTCAATCACTGTCAGTCATTCCGCTGTCTTATTTGACTGTAAAAAACACTTGACAAAAACACACAGTGGAAGAGTGGTTAATGCTCTTACCTTACAATTCCTGGCTTTTCCTGAAAGAGTTTGTGTTTTTTCAAGTAGTTCTTTTTCTTATTCCAAAGTCCACAAACATGCAGATGTAGAGTCAGGATTTAGCCAGCGTTTGCCTGTTGACTGCTGGGATTGGCTGCTGCTCCAACCACTACAGAAAAAGGGCAGAGGCAGTAGAAAATTAATGGATGATTAAATTAATCATTTCTGCATTTTTATTTAATTCATCAACTGGCAATATTAAATCTCAACTGAACACATGAAACTCATGGAATGTCCCCTCTGGTGGACATTTTCTAAACTGGGAATCATGGGTAAAATCTGTAATCTTGATGTGTAGCCGCAGCTTACGACTCAAATCCTTCATTGTCTAAGTGAAAGAAATAATAGTATCTAAAAAATTACTATCCACTGATCATTATGAAAATGTGTCCTCATCACCCGGCCCTAATGTTGAACTAGTTATTAGTTATTAATTTCCACCCTGGTTAAAGCTGTGTTTCTGTATTACTTGTTGAACAGAGAGTTTCATACAGGTTAGCTGCTTTAAAAAAAGAAAAAGAAAAAAAAGAAAAGAAAAAGTTTCCGGTGTTTGTGGCAGCTACTCCTTATCCTGCTGCCTAAACAATTTAAGGGTGTACCATTGACTCCCGATGTTCACACGACGCACTAATGTTCACACTAATACTACAATGACGGTACAATCAAATTGTAATTTCTAACCAATGTGTTTATGAGTAACATGTTTGGGTAGACAGACGAAGGTGATGTTTGTTTGGGTTAATGTTGACGGACAGGTCTAGCTGTGTGGCGGTGTAGCATTAGCCTCACGGGACGTTAACTTAAAAACAGATCCTGAAATGCACTAAAAGTGAACTTTTTAATTCAGCAAACAAAGTTCGCGTAAAAATGTAAATGAATCTGTGTGATGTTTAAAAAAAGAATGAAAAAAAAACAACAAAAAAACAAGTCTATACAAATGAATCTAAGTCCAGTCTAGTCCACGCGGTATGCTTCAAAAAGTCGACTCTAAAAAGAAATAGATGCAGTACCTGTTGAATTCTGTACAGATTTGTTGATTTCATTCTTGTACATAAATGGCTTGCGGTGAAACATTTTTGTGCACTCGACCTTGGATTTATTCTCAAATCCTGTTATGTCATTTGAATTTTAGATTATGAAAATAAAACGACTCTTGATGATTATAATGTTTTTTGTGTGTGTTTGTTTTTATTAACTTGTGTCATTCAACGGGGGGCTCAAGTACAGGACCACACGCAAACAGAAAGAAGACACGAGCACACATGTCAGCAGAGAACAGTGAACCTCATACTGCAACAAACCCCATGGAATAAACAACAACACAACTACTAAACATAACTTCGATTTAAAAAAAAAAAAGACTCTTGGTGAAAATCAGAAATCAAACAACAGGGAAGAAGAGCTAGTGAGAGCAGTATATTTACTGACAGGAGGGCAGGACGCAGGTGGAGCACATCAGGTGATCACAGGAGAGGAAGAGGACGGAGGAGGCAGGTGGAAGGAGTGAGGTTAATTATAGAGAAGAAAGTCAGCAGGACAAGCCTTGTTCTCTATGTGCATGAATGTCAATGAAATAAAACAAAGATATATATATATATATATATATTCTCTTAAGTAAGCTCAATTAATCACGACCGATTGGAATAAAAACGTTCCTAATACTTCCTGTATTTCACCCTCTGCATTTAACCCATCACCAAAGTGAACAGTGGGCAGCCATGGTCAGCGCCCGGGGAGCAGTGCTTGAGGACGAGGCCATGCTCAGTGTATCTCAGTGGCAGAGGATTCAAACCTGGGGCCTTCTGGACCGAAGTCCGCTTCCTTTAGTTGGTGGATTCGAACCTGGGGCCTTCTGGACCGAAGTCCGCTGGTGTTAGTTGGTGGATTCGAACCTGGGGCCTTCTGGACCGAAGTCCGCCTCCTTCACCACTAGGCCACCACTGCCCCATTATTTGATGGAACTGTGGACAAGTGCATTTAGCTCAAATGTTAGCCTCATAAAGTCCTGATAGACTGATCAGCTCCTGATCAATGTCAGAAATGATGACGCAGCACTGTTCTCTCTCAGTCCAGTCGGTGAAACTCCAGCACTAATCTCTCAAACCTAAGCCAGTCACCATCCAGACTGGATCTTTTGTTTATCCTCGGGGCAGCCTCTCACTCCAGACCACATTTGATTTGCCAACCATTCACTACCAACTGTCTGCAGCACTAAACAACATGTTCAGCCCCCACGCCCCAAACTCTCACCAAACACAACCGTTCACCTGATGGTTTGATGGTCTGGTGTTCTTCGTTGTCCTTGAAGCCACAGTGTCTTCATTTATGACAAAAGAGAAAACTGTTATTTAATTACAGAGATTATTCTGTGATGACGGTAACAGTATGTGAGTGTTCATGTGGACAAACAAAATATAATATTATTAATATTATAAGAATATTATGTGGGTATAATGATTGAAGACTGACTTAAGGCTGCAGCCATACGAGGACAATGAACAGCAGAGTCATGATTAAGACAAACTTGTTTAAGGACTAAGATAAAGATGTGAGGTGAAAAAAAAACCCCAGCCTTAATATGAGCATCTGTGTGTGTCTCTCTCTCTGTGTGTGTGTGTGTGTGTATTTGAAGAATTCATTTACCTTTTATCGTTGGTGGCAGCAGATGGTTTCCACGCTGCCATCCGTCCCTCGGCTTTCTCTTCCTCCAGAGCTCAGGGAATTAACAAGATTGGTTAACAGGAACTCATGTGACCTTTAATAAACAAAAATAACTACACACATATGTCAAATGTCATCTGACCTTGACCTTGACCTCAAAATGTGGATCAGCAATTTTCTTTCAGTGATTTTGAAGACCTAATGTGTTGAAACCTCTAAAAGTTTTTAGGGATCTGTAGCAGATGTGTGTGAAGCTGGAAGAGGAGAGGAAACAGCAGCTGAGTCAGGTGGTCTTTTACTGAGGGTAAATAAAATAAGGAAAGGAGTCTAAGACCATTAAGAAAGAGATGGAACATCTGTAAGTAGAAGAGATGTTAGGTGAAGTTTAGTTTGTAAATATAAATAATATCTCTCTCCTCTCCTCTCCTCTCCTTGGCAGCTCCCTCAGCAGCAGCAGGTAACATGGCCTTAGTCCACCATCTAGTGGTCACAGCATCTGGTGTCCACACGCACAGCCACACACACACATAATAACACACACACACACACACACACTTGCAGCAGACCTGTTGCATTTTTTTTCTATTCTTACTTTATTTTATAAAATAAAGCCATTGGCCATTCACAGTGAGCCAAATCGCACGGTGACTCATGATGTGCCAGAGTGAGGATAATCACTATGCCTCTCTCTCCTGGTCCACATGCCTGTTTACGTTCCTGTGAGCCACACTCTTCTGGCTCCCAGCCGCCCAGTGGTATTTATAGCCATACAGAGGCAACCATCACTCAAGGAATCCGCAGCTTATCGTCCCCGGTCCGGTCTGAGTGACAGGGCGGCGTGTAGGATCTACAGGTTCCTGTGTCTGTGGCGATGGAGGAGCGCGCCTCTGCAGAAGGTAATGCTGACAGATCCATTAATCATCTCATTATTTCTTTCATTCTTCTGCTTCCTGTAGCTACCTGTGCACGGCAACGAGATTGCATTTTAATCATGTCTTTACTTGTTGTTCTTGTTGTTGTTTTGCGTCTTACATTCGTTGTGCAACAAGCACTTTTAACAGTGGGGAATATGGAACTGCGTCCTCCAATTAGCATGAGTTGTTTCAGTGAGTCTAATTAAAGCTGAGGAGATCACAGACAGGAGGTGCACAGAGGAGGAATTTGAATTTTAAAAAGGACAAAAAAACCCTCAAATGATTTAACTTATTTTAGAATTCTATTTAAGAATTCTGCAGACAAGTTCATCCTTTTTTACTCTAAATGAAGTCGCGTGTTGATTCACTTATTTTTTTAATTGGTCAACCACACGTCATTACTCCAGCTTGTTGTCATCCCTGTGATGAAGATTCATCGTTTTTTTCTCTTTTTCCCCACAACTCAGTCTGCGTTTTTGTGCGTAAAAAGCCATTTCTGATGAACTGTGCTCCGATGAGCATCTGTGTGTCTCTCTCTCTGTGTGTGTGTGTGTGTGTATTTGAAGTCTTCATTTACCTTTTATCGTTGGTGGCAGCAGATGGTTTCCACGCTGCCATCCGTCCCTCGGCTTTCTCTTCCTCCAGAGCTCAGGGAATTAACAAGATTGGTTAACAGGAACTCATGTGACCTTTAATAAACAAAAATAACTACACACATATGTCAAATGTCATCTGACCTTGACCTTGACCTCAAAATGTGGATCAGCAATTTTCTTTCAGTGATTTTGAAGACCTAATGTGTTGAAACCTCTAAAAGTTTTTAGGGATCTGTAGCAGATGTGTGTGAAGCTGGAAGAGGAGAGGAAACAGCAGCTGAGTCAGGTGGTCTTTTACTGAGGGTAAATAAAATAAGGAAAGGAGTCTAAGACCATTAAGAAAGAGATGGAACATCTGTAAGTAGAAGAGATGTTAGGTGAAGTTTAGTTTGTAAATATAAATAATATCTCTCTCCTCTCCTCTCCTCTCCTTGGCAGCTCCCTCAGCAGCAGCAGGTAACATGGCCTTAGTCCACCATCTAGTGGTCACAGCATCTGGTGTCCACACGCACAGCCACACACACACATAATAACACACACACACACACACACACTTGCAGCAGACCTGTTGCATTTTTTTTCTATTCTTACTTTATTTTATAAAATAAAGCCATTGGCCATTCACAGTGAGCCAAATCGCACGGTGACTCATGATGTGCCAGAGTGAGGATAATCACTATGCCTCTCTCTCCTGGTCCACATGCCTGTTTACGTTCCTGTGAGCCACACTCTTCTGGCTCCCAGCCGCCCAGTGGTATTTATAGCCATACAGAGGCAACCATCACTCAAGGAATCCGCAGCTTATCGTCCCCGGTCCGGTCTGAGTGACAGGGCGGCGTGTAGGATCTACAGGTTCCTGTGTCTGTGGCGATGGAGGAGCGCGCCTCTGCAGAAGGTAATGCTGACAGATCCATTAATCATCTCATTATTTCTTTCATTCTTCTGCTTCCTGTAACTACCTGTGCACTGCAACGAGATTGCATTTTAATCATGTCTTTACTTGTTGTTCTTGTTGTTGTTTTGCGTCTTACATTCGTTGTGCAACAAGCACTTTTAACAGTGGGGAATATGGAACTGCGTCCTCCAATTAGCATGAGTTGTTTCAGTGAGTCTAATTAAAGCTGAGGAGATCACAGACAGGAGGTGCACAGAGGAGGAATTTGAATTTTAAAAAGGACAAAAAAACCCTCAAATGATTTAACTTATTTTAGAATTCTATTTAAGAATTCTGCAGACAAGTTCATCCTTTTTTACTCTAAATGAAGTCGCGTGTTGATTCACTTATTTTTTTAATTGGTCAACCACACGTCATTACTCCAGCTTGTTGTCATCCCTGTGATGAAGATTCATCGTTTTTTTCTCTTTTTCCCCACAACTCAGTCTGCGTTTTTGTGCGTAAAAAGCCATTTCTGATGAACTGTGCCGCGGTGACAGACAGCAGGAGCCGCGGGGAGCCACCCGCGTAAATGTGCGCACTGACCCTGCTCCTCCTGAGCTGCAGTACAGGGCTGAACTGAGTCTGTGTCAGGTTCAGATGTGAGGATT